>NC_084981.1:2231985-2281985 GCF_963691925.1 Scomber scombrus
TGATGACTCTCTGTCAGATGTGGTGAGTCTTTCCTCAGGACATTTGTGTATCTCTCCACCATGTTGTGTGTATTCAGTGTATATTGTATTCACAGTAGAACATGCTTCCAAAGCAGCAGCCATGTATAGTCATGTATGTGCTGTGCATTCTGAGAGTCACAAACCATCTACCATTGTTTAACCTCCAGGCTAAGGAACAAGTGTTATCAGTGATAGTGTAATGATATCATGAAAAGTTGTTTATTTATTTTTGGGCATTTTTAATTTAAAAGTCCATGGCAGACAGGCCAGTGAGAGAGAGAGAGAGAGAGAGAGAGAGAGAGAGAGAGAGAGAGAGAGAGAGAGAGAGAGAGAGAGAGAGAGAGAGAGAGAGAGAGAGAGAGAGAGAGAGGAGAGAGAGAGAGAGAGAGAGAGAGAGAGAGAGAGAGAGAGAGAGAGAGAGAGAGAGAGAGATATGTTTCACAATATGTTTGACCAAATAAATCCATATCAATATTTTGACCATATTGTAGAGATGACTATCGGTGCTTTCACTAAATATTAACGCAGTGAGATTTTTGATAAATAATCATCAGTAATGTGGATATAATGACAGAGTGGATGAAGGCAGATAATAGAACAGTCTGTTAAGCTCAGAAAATGACATTTTTACTGTAATGCAGCCTTTAAAGCTTATTCCATATCATCATATCACCATATACACAATCTAAGACCATATCTATAAAATATAACCATATCAATATAATATGGATTTATTGGCCACCCCTAATACATACATATAACACCACAGGGGTCAGAAACTTTATAACCCTAACTTGAGCCTTTAGCTGCTTTCACCTCCACTTGACTCACACACTCGTCTCTTCTAGGTGTAGAGAAGACACACCTCACTATATTCCTCCTATCTGCTTCTACTTCCATCCACTAACTAAATACAACAGACACTTATGAGACAGACTGTCCTCATGTCTTTTCTCTGTGTGTGTGTGTGTGTGTGTGTGTGTGTGTGTGTCTTCTTCTCCTCCCTCAGGCTGTGGGTCTGGGTCTGGACTATATCAAACTGGGAGGTCTGAGCGGTGCTGAGAGGATGACTAAATACAACCAGCTGATTTGTATAGAGGAAGAACTGGCCCGACAGGGAATGCTGGGTATGTTTTTTTATACTCCTCCCTTGTTCCTCTTCTCTTTTTTTTAACAGAACAGAGAAAGAGGAGGCCAGACAAAGCAGAGAGAGAGAGAGAGAGAGAGAGAGAGAGAGAGAGAGAGAGAGAGAGAGAGAGAGAGAGAGAGAGAGAGAGAGAGAGAGAGAGAGAGAGAGAGAGAGAGAGAGAGAGAGTGGTAGTAATGCCTGAGCTTGAGAACACATCTCTCTGTTTCTCTGTGTGTTGGATATGAAAGGAAACTGTGTGTGAGGAATCATACAAGTGTGTATGTGTGTGTGTGTGTGTGTGTGTGTGTGTGTGTGTGTGTGTGTGTGTGTGTGTGTGGGAGTGAGTGGAAGAATGAAAACCCTTACCTTGGATCTGTTAATTGGCTGCATAATTACAGGCAGGGACAAATACTTTCCCATCCATCACCCCCCCCCAAAAAAAAAAAGAAGGGAGGCAGGGACACTGGAGGGCTAATGAGAGATGAGCACATGTTTGTGAGATCTATTCCATCCTTAAAAAAAGTTGATGTAAGATGTTTATGGGTATTATATTCCTGTGTTGATACTACGAGCTGAAGCCCAGTGAAAGGCTCAGTGTGTGTCACAAAACATCATTTCAGTCCAGTTATCTGAGGCGTCTGCCATCCAGCTTTTGTCCTTTCGCTTTATTTCACGAGTCCGTCTCGTCCACAGTCTCCAAGGAGCAGCACCCCCCTCCGCTGTTCCCTGAAAAGCCACAGGAGCAGTCGACCGCAGCCTGAACAAACACTGCTTCCATCGTCTGCTTGTATGAAGAAAATATTTAGATTATTAGATATTTATAAAGACTTCACATGTGTTGGTGCCACCTCTACCTGTTTGACTGTGATGATTTCATTCTGCTGTTCTCACTCACTTTCAGGTCAGGATTTCCCTTCTTAAACCCACCGAGTTGATTATACAAGCAGTGTATTATTTTAGTGCTAACATTCAGTTTGGTTTAAAAATCAGAAGGGGGGGGGATCAATATGAAGCTATTCAGAGAGAGGCTAAGTGCTTAAACATGACCTTCAATAAAGCAGTTTGGAAAAACCCCACAAAACCTCTCGTCACCACTTCAGGTATATATGAGCTATATCATCAGGTGCTGTGTGCCAGACATCCTTAAACAAACACAGGTCTGCTTACAGGTCACAATCAATCATCTCGGAAAGAAGAAGAAACAAAAAAAACAGCACTCGTGAGCCGTAACACATGGCTGCTGAAAAAGTGGTGAACAGCAACATGTGAGCCTTCAGTATTCACACAGAGGAAACACAGTCATTCACTTTCATCTGAACACATACTTACTTTTTAGATTTGTAGATGGAGGTGTAGAAAAAAACACTCAACATTTAACTCCAGTTGTGACCCGGTCTAAGAATCTCCTCATAAAAAGTGTCTACTAAATGTTTAACCACAGACCTGTTTAGAAAGCATCAATAGTGGATAAAAAGAAATCCTCATAACTAATATCTTATT
This sequence comes from Scomber scombrus, assembly GCF_963691925.1. Taxonomy (NCBI): domain Eukaryota; kingdom Metazoa; phylum Chordata; class Actinopteri; order Scombriformes; family Scombridae; genus Scomber; species Scomber scombrus. The sequence goes on from NC_084981.1 coordinate 2,234,636, forward strand.
AAAACTATCAACTATTCATTTCACTAAAACACATGTCAATTGATACGGATCAAATTTGACCCAGAATGGACAAACATGTGTAGCACCTATACAAAAGTATAACACATTTCAGAATAAAAGACATTTTGGGTGTTTTTACAGCTGTTAAAATGGACCAAATTGGACCCAAACAGTATGTAAGGGTTACAGTATATTCTTAGCATTTTATTTTGAAAAATCCTCAGTTAATAATCTTATTGAATGTTATTAGTATTTATATAGTTTACCATGAGGCACTAACTCTCTTACACACTGAATTTCAGATGAATGAAATGATTGAAATATCCACAGCTCTTAAAGGAATCATTCATACTGACTTAATTGAGAACGGATACATATTTGAAATGATAAATCAATAAATGATTTGATGTCATGTGACAGCTGGATGACATTTATGTACAGTACATAATACACAACACGTCAGCAGACTGAACAGTCTGTGGCCAGTGGAAGCTCTGTAATTTAACAGAGCTGGATTAGAAAAGGCTGTGTAAAGAAGCTGTGGGCGGATAAATGCCAGAGAACACAAACACACACATACACACACACACACACACACACACACACACACACACACACACACACACACACACACAGCTGTGTCACTGTTGTCCGACAAAGCCTGCCTCCTGTCTGCGCGGGACGTGTGAGGAAAAGGCCCCTTCATAACTGGTCAGCACCCCTGCCTGACCCCCTCATGCCTCCTCAGTTCCTGGAGGAAATGATTCTGCCAGTTTGTTAAAAAAAAAAAAACAGGAGAGGAGAGGGAGAGAGAGAGAGAGGCCCGGCGAAGCATCCGCCCCGGCCAGCAGCATCGGAGATAAAAAAGGCTGCTTGTATACAGTGGGAAGTGGAGGAGCTTCACAAGTGCTTTGTGTACCAGCCACATACAGCTGCATCAATGGGCCTGTCAAGTGAGTTATCCCTTATTCACGGCTCTTTTCTATGAAACAGACAACAGACAGAATGTGGCTGACACGGCCCCTGCTGTCTACACCACAATACTCCTGCTTAACTTTTAAAGGCTGGAAATCCCAGAAATGTCCACAGAAGGTTTAGTCGACACAGAACTGAAACGTACACAAATATTCCCCCTTTTTCTCTTTCATGGGTTCATCATGGTTTATCATCATTTTAATGTAATACTTCATCATGTCATTCTGGTTCAGACGGTTTCCTTGCTGCTTCCACTCGGTGCTGCTTGTAAATGTCGTGGAGCGAACACAGCCTCTAATCAATGAAACGTGCAGACACAAGCTGAGGCCGAAACACGCAGCAGTGGCCCTGAGCTACTGAGGCTCCCCACAGCAGGCAATTACTGTGTTTGTTGGGGAAAAAATAAACGAAATGACTAACAAAATAGGTCAAATTAAGTGTTTCCCAGACACACTAAAAAAAAGGACCTCCCTAATTGCTGGTCCCCGAAGGGACAAAAATACAAAAACAACAAAACATTATATTGTATCGGCCGATGACAAGGAAAAAGATGGAGCAGCGAGAATGGGCTGCGGTGGCTGAGGAGGAGGAGGAGGAGGAGGAGGAGGAGGAGAGGCTGAGGGAAGAAAAGGACACAGCGTGGTTTGTGTAATTACATGTTTTGCCTCCATCGGCGGTGTGTGTACCGTCCGTCAATCAACGTCAGCGAGTCCGGCGGTTAGAGCAGATGGCGGAGGAAGGAATCGAGCCGGTCATTGACTTTGTTTCTGCTGTGAGAGGAGGAAGAGGAAAGACGGCTTCGCTCCTCTTCTCAACCACTGTTTTGTATGTTGGCATACTATTGAGTTAGTGGCAGCACAACCTAAACTAGAAGAAGCTCATTAGATATGGAGGATATGAGCTGTAAATCAATACTTTCTCTTTCTCTCTTCACTTTGCTCTTTACTGGAGCGGTGTGATCACTCAGTGACGCTCTCTTCCTCCCAGATGTTCTCCAAGATCATTCAAAACATCCTCAGCCTGTTTTTTATGTCATCAGATATGCTCTCTGCACAGCTGATTAGTTTATGGAATCTCCTCACAGATGATTCCCTGTGTCTACAAAGGGGACATTGTTGCCACTAAAGCTGCTGTTAAAGAGCGACTTCCGCTGCGACATTTGGATAGTGGAGAGAGGAATGAATGGACGTGTGGAAGACGGAGTGGATTCTTTGAAGGCCGCTGATGATAAATTCGGTTAGAGAAGGGACTTTGAGCCACAATGACATTTCCTCCTCTCTCTGTTAGGGGGTTATCGGGAGCTGGAAATTGCACCTCAGCGCTAAATGAAGCCTAAAGCTTTAATTAACAACAGCACACAATAGGTGATGGACATCGCCCACAGTTCACAGCTCTCATGTTTCAATCCCTCAAGTCAAGGAAGTGTCTGGGAAATGTGGGCAGGTGTCGAGGGAAACCAAACAACACGGGAGTAACCCACCATTGTGGTTAAATAACCAGCACAGTCATTGTAATTTTCAAAGGGCACAGGCTGATCCTCTGCTCCATACCTGACTAACACCCTTCTTTGACTGAGGCTTAAAGGGCAAATCCACCCAAAGACACTTTAATATTGTTACAAAACAGCCAGAGCTGAAGTGTTTTGCATTTTTTTGGACTCACTGAAATTCCATTTGGTTTCCACTCTTGTCAGTAACTGATGTGACATTATTCATGGTGTAATATAACAGAGTAGGTATAACAAACAAAAAAAATCTCATATTGTGAAAATCAGATTTTGGTTTCATTTCCTCAAAGATAAAATCCAAAGTGTCTCACACACAGCACAGCCAGGAGTCCCTTGTAGAGATTTCACCAACAGCAGCCTCAAGACCAGAATGCAGTGCTGCTATTAACCCTTACACACTGTTCAGGGTCAGATTTGACCCATTTTTACATCAGAGAACAGTAAAAAAAAACTGTTTTCTTTTAGCCTGAAATTTGATGCCTTCCCCTAATGTGACCCAGAATATACAACAAAGGAAATATATTTGACACATTTTCATCCAACATTTCAAGACTCTTCATTCTTCACATTTAATATCATTTGTTGAAATAGTTCTCATGGTTTATGTAACATCGGACCTAATTATGTGAGGAAATACTGTGACGGCTCAGAATAGGAACAGTATGTGAGGGTTCAATCTGTTTCTAAATGATTCTGAACAAACTTAAATATAGTAAATCACAAACTACAACAATTGTAGTTTTTAAAAAAGATACTAATGTGTGTGATCTTCTATAGTTCTCTATTCACAGGGTGGAACTCATTTCTTTTGAGGGAAACATAATTGCTGCCTGGCTTATGTTACAACCTGTGGTAATGTTACTCTCAGTGTAGGAAGTGCTGCTTATTGTACTACAGGGAAGTTATGGTGAAGTGTTCAGAGTGCAGGACTGTGACATCAGAGAGCATAATAATAATAATAATAATAATAATAATAATATAATGTGTTTGAGGTTAGGCAACAAAATCAGTTTGGTTAAAGCTTCATATGTTTTTTTCTTTATTTAACCAAGACTTAACCAAGTGTGGTGAGTTCAAACAGAACCATAAGAAATCTTAATCATTCTTTAGCTGATATGATTATTGGATTGTGCGATTGGATATTTATTGTTGGAAAACTAATGAGGAATGTTGTCAGTAAAATGTTCTATATCATCATTTTATGTCACTTTTATTAAACTTTATTTTAACTCGAAAGACCATTAAGGAGGAATCCTTATTGTTGTCCATAAACAATGCAAAACAACATGATGACTGAATACTAAAGAAGTATTATTATATTATAGTTAAAAACATTTATAATCAATTAAAACACAGTGTGAAATAAGACCTTTGAACAGCTGCACTGCTGGGTTTGGCAGATATATTCATTAACAGTGTCATCATGACTTTATGCTGATAAGGAATTGAAGAGAAATGATGTTTCTCTTAAGATGCTGTTGAACTTACGCGTTGTTTCTAGATACACTGATTCTCACAGAAATGAGCAAAACTCATCCAAAACACTTTGACTTTGTTTTATTTTTTGTGAGTTGTGAAATGAATGACAATATTGCATATTTGACATATAAAGCCATGCTGAAACTAATATTACAAGAATGAGATGAGACCATAGCAGCACAGTTAACATGAAGCTCTGGAAAAAAAAAAAAAACAAGAAACAACCTAAATCAGTTTTAAACATGACATCCTGTCATCTGTAAACACAGAGATGTCAAAATGTATTCAACACTTTTATTGTGAATAATGTTCTTTATACTGGAGATGGAGATGAAATGAGTGCAAACACAAATGACATGTTGATGGGTGTAATTCTTCTGTTTCAAATAAAGGATACGATAAATTGTTGATGTGAGAACTTTCCAGTCTTCTTCATTTTTTTGTTAAACAGCTGTGCAGTGTTTAAGTGTATTTACTCAAACTAGCTTTCCTTGAATCATGTCCCACCCTCTCTCACACACTATATAATACACTCCTGTACATTTATCTGTGTGTTTGATTTGTGCTGTGTGCTACATAGTGACATGACTAAAGACAGATCTCCATTCTAAAGCGGAACAGGTAGAGCAAAGTGCAGGGTTGATGCAGCAGGGAGGAGGCAGTGTACCCTACATAAAATGGTGGCCTGAGAAGGTTTGGGGGGGGGGGTTGGTGGTGGTGGTGGTGGTAGCAGCGGAGAGAAAATCTGCCACAGTGGCCTGTAATTGCTCACTGGGAGGCTACAAGGTTAACGCTGGTCTAGACGGAACAATGCAGAGGACATGCAGTACTTTGACTCAAGGCTGCAAAACCCCACTGCACTGTTCCTCCCAGTGCACACAGTAGACTGGGATTCACCTTCAGTACTGGAAAAAAAGAGCTGAATGAACCCTGAGAAGAAAGTGCGAGATCTGTCTTTTCACTGAAATGAAACGGCCTCAATGTAAAGTCCACATGCTACATAAACCTCTGGATAGATTCACAACCCTGAAGCCTGCTCCCATTGGACTTAAAGTAGGAATCTGCTGATGAGCCACCTGTTTTCATGTTATACTTTAACATGATTCTGTATATCAAAAAAAAAAAAAAAAAAAGAAGAGATAAATGGATTTTTCCATCATGTGATCAGCAGTCAGCTACAGTACATCCAGTGTGTGTAGGAGCAGAGTGATGTCTGGTGGCAGCGTTCACATAGCAGCAGAGAGGTCTGGATTGGAACCTGCACACAGAGACAAGCAAACACGGCAGACTGTTGGGATTCTGTCACTGAAGCTACGGAGTGTCCTGTGTTGGTTATTTCACAACACACAATTCTTCAAAATGATCATATCCACCTTAATAATGCTTTCACATGACGAGTGTCACTTTTAAAGTTGTGTCATACCAGAGGAGGAACGCTCATGTTGCACTTCTTATGTTAAGATTATGGCTCGTCAATTAGCTGTCACAAAAAACTCACGAAACCACATTTACACGCCACCTTTTCAACCAAGTCCAAAAACATTAAAAAAGAACCCAAAGCAAAAGTCAAACTGCTGAATATTCTGTTTTTTGGAGAACTAATGAAACAATCAGTGATCTGCTTGATGAAAGCTGACATCAAAACACAAGAGCGGAATCTAATCGTACATTAACAGTAAAACTACAGTGAGGATGATCTGTCAGGTTGTAGCAGAAAGGTCGGGTACGGACGGCGTAAAGCGGAGATGAAACTTACTGGGGTTGTGTTTGGAGTCCGCTGCATTCCGTCGCTTCAGCAGGACTCTCTGCAGCTCGTCGTCGCGGGCCTCTGATGGAGACGCTGGCTTTGGTTTGGGGGAGGCTCTATTGAAATTCTCCTTTACGATTTCAACAAAAGCACACACAGACAGACAGATGGCCCGGTGAGGAACACAAGACGAATGAATCTCAAAGTAGCTACAACTTTGTGCTTTCGCTGCTACTTGTGGGCTTAATTTGAGTATTTATTTACCTGACTGTTACTGGAGCGGATGCAGAACTAACAGCTGCTCATTTAACCTGCTCGTCTTTATCTGGTACGTCCAATATGTTAATATTGACTTTAAATGTAGCAGTAGGACTTTTACTTGGGTAAAATATCTGTTGAAATTTGTAATATTTGAAATATAAATGATAGTGTGAGCACATCCATGTACAGTGTAGAAAACAAAGTCTCCTCCTGGGTAAACACAGTGAAAGTTCAACTAGTAAAATAAGGCTGGTGAGGACATTTGATTGTTTTAAAGTCCCATTACCATGATTCCTTTAAGTTCCTGGATGGCAGAATTAGAGGGTGGCCTCTCCATCTGATAAAAGGAAAATAGGAGGGAAAAGATGGGTTTGGTAAATAAACAGCAGTCTGACACATTATACTTATTTTTCCTCATTCAGCACTTAGAGGCTAAACTGCACCTCTTACCACAGAGACGAGACACACTGTAGGCAAGCTTGAGGACGTATGCTTTCTACAAGAAGCAAATGTGTCAACACAACCATTTCGAGTCACGTCATTCTCATTATTTATAATTACCTCGTAGAGCAGGTCCTAATGCTATCTAATTTGGCGGAGTAGTTGTGGTGGAGGAACACGCACGACTAAAAGATGTCTTGGCCATAAGTCATGTTTTATCAAAACAAGCAGCTCTTAGATAATCCCACACACTGATGGATTTAAGAGCACTGAACAATATAAGCTCAACAATGTACAAAAAAAAAAAACCCTCATTCAGGCTCCACAGCGGTGAACGTCTGCGGCCGCTGGTTTAGTTTGGTGATTTCAGCTAAGATGAAAACACATTTTCACTCACAATCAGGACATAATTCACACACACACACACACACACACATACACACACACACACACACACACACACACACACACACACACACACACACACACACACACACACATTAAACTGGAATATTCTACTGACTTCCTGTAGGTGGAGCTCTTTTTGAACTATGAATTTCCTCCTCTGAATAGTCCAAACAAACATATTGTAAACACATCACTTCCTGTGTTCTAGACTTTTTTTTTTCTCCAGACAGGTTTTACAGATGAAAACATAAAGGCCTCTATTTTCATACAGTAGATGTGTGTGAGGTATATTTAAAGCACGGGTTGTACCTTTAACCAGACACCTCAGCTACTGATATCATGAACCTCATCACAAGTATTTTTGTAACATAGCAGGTCACCACTGAGATCCATCAGTCTTCAGACAAACCGTATTCTCCTGAGCTCCATTGTCATCTTTATATCTCCTTTCATTGAGTGGATTATTTAACAATTTCTAATTGTCCCTATAAAATGAGCTCAGCAGGTCTAGTAGTCAGATGAAAAACTCCAATCAAAAGCATTGAAACTTAATCATTTCATGACCTACAGTATTCCTACATAATGCATATGTCAGGAGTGTCAAACATATAGCCTGCGGGCCAGAACCGGCCCAACAAGGGGTCCGATACGGCCCACTGGATAATTTTAAAGTATGAAATTGCAGAAAATAATTCAAAATGTTGTCTGAAATCTGAATAATCTGAGACACAATATTGTTGAAATAGCTCATTTTTCACATTAAAGAGATTATAGTCAAATTATAATATATATGTTAAATTGGCTATATGTGACCCTTGAACTAAAAACCCCTGGCATATGTACATTTAACATAGGTAACATTTTTAATGAAAGACTTTTACTTGTAACAGAGTATTTCTACACTGTGATGTTGCAACTTTTATTTTTTTTAGTACAAGCTCTGAGTCCTTCTGGATCTGATACCATGAATGGAAAAACGATGGATGAGTGTTAGGGCAGCCCTGACGGAGAAAAGGCGAGATATTTATAACTTCAAGATCATTAACAGTCAAAAACACAGCAGATCATAGATGAGTCTCTGAGTAAAACACCATTAAAGGACATTAGTGAAGTTACCGGTCTCCTGCGTCTGTTAGGTGTCTGGCTGACAGGTCGAAGTTGAACCCCTTTCTTGATCCTTTGCATCATTTCGTCCACTGCCTTCTGTTTGATGTCCAATTCTAAGAGAGCGAGACAACAGTTTCACCACCGAGCGTTAAGCTTTAGTCGTCTTTTACAATAGACGTGTCGCATTTGGCAGTTTGACGTGCACTAAATGGGAGTCTGCCTCACAGGGGAAACAGTGCCAAGAAGCAAAGTGAGTTTAAATGATGTTGAGAGGTACGAGGCACTGTGTAATTCACATGCATCATTAGCACTGCAATTGAAATACAGCTAATTCAGATTTAAAAATCTTGAACATGACACAGGCCCACATAACCAATCATTAAGGGTTTTGTTGTTTTTTTTCCAGGTAATTATACCATAAATCCTGACTGAACTGATTCATACAGTGAATTTAGTATTAGCAGGTTTGGCTGCAGTCATTTGTAGAATTCATAGTACACCTGCAGAGTTCAGAGCCTCTGCAGTGTGAGAAGTTACCAAAAATGATTCTGGAAGGAATTCTGCAAGAAGAGGAGTTTCAAAAGTTCATAGAAGATGTGAACAAAATAATTAAATCCTACAATAATGTGGCCTGTCGGAAAAGAAACGTGAATATTTAATTTCTTTTAACACAGAGCATTCAGTGGCATACACAATGGAGCTATTGTTAGTCAAATGTTTTTAAAATGTTGCACAAAGACTTTTTCATGTTAAAGTAATAGTGAAATATTTTCCTCCAAAGTGCTCAGAAAGAGACTATTATTCAGGTGTCACAGTAGAAGATCCTTGGGTGGCACCTATTCAGCTCTGTTTATAATTCCAACAATAACTCTGTGTGTAGTGCCCAATTCAGGCCTCACATATTCAAAAACTATTAAACAAAATGAGGCCTGTTCAGTCAACATGCATGTCCTACCTGCTCCTACAAGTCAAGGCTTCCCCCTTTTGTTTGTGCAAATTAAAGAATTTAACATGTTGACCTAATAGACCAATGATGGAGATTGGAATTTGAATTTCTCATGCAACCACTTAACAACAGCGTTTGTCCTTCTACACACAGAGTGACTTGCATTTGAAAAGGAAAAGGTGAAAAGGATAAAAATGTGAAAGGCAGCGATGGGATTCAGGATCAGTTCCCTCATAGTGAAATGCATGAGAAATAGCAGCCCTGAGCAGAATTAAATACCAAATGAACATACAATGCATCGCCTGGAGAAAGAAAAGATGGGCTGAAGGTTTGAATTTTGATAGTATGACTTACAGACAATGGACATTTAGTGTAGTTTCCAGCTTTTTTCCCTTCACTGGTCAAGTATTATAATATATATTTAAAATAATAATAAAAATACATCTAGAGGACACTGAAACATAAAACTCCAGAGTGTTCCTTGTCTTTTTTTATTGATAGCTTTTGGTATCTAGATCATGTGACCCTGTGACCTCACTGTGACCCTATTGAGCCACTTTTTAATTTGCTTCCCTGAGAGAGAAGAATGGGACAGGTGTGTTGCAGAGCAGGTGTGCAGCAGTGTTGTTTTTGACAAGCATCTTAGATTTAGTCTTAGTCTTAGTCTTTTGGACTAAAATGCTTATTAGTTTTAGTCACATTTTAGTCACTTCTATATGTGATAGTTTTAGTCCAGTTTTAGTTGACGAAAACTCAAAAGGGTTTTAGTCTAGTTTTAGTCAAAAAAAAAAAAAAGAAAAAATAAGTATAGTCTTTTAACAAATTAATTTAGGTCAATAAGTATTGGAGATTGCTGTTGGGCAGTGTCACACATAAGTTGTGAAAATAGCAGCAGATCTATAAGTTCAACACATTGTAAGCTTGCAGATCTGCTATTTTCACAAATAATAACAATAATAAAGGAATGGTTTTAGACATATAAGGTTTCCACCCAACGGCACATTTCTGATCTAAGGATTGTGTATTAAAAATATATAAAAAAAATATCCTTGTGGCGAGCCTTAAGGTGCCGCTTAAGGTTGGTCGTATTTTTTCCGCCTACTTTGTGGCCACATTTGTCACCGTCTTCCTTCACAATACACAATTATTATCTGCTGGGTTATATTTAAAATACACCCATATGTCGTCTCTACGTTTGCGACCACCGAGGTGGGCGTGACCAAACAAGGATAGACTGTAGGCAGCAGCAGATACTTTTTTAGGTTTTAATTGACACACACAATAAGCAGACATGTCACGCATTTTAAACGTCTGACAGATCACACACTAACATTTTCGTCCATTCTCGTCTCGTCAACGAAAACTCACACACGTCTCGTCATGTTTTCGTCATCAGAGAGCTATGTTTATCTCGTCACCGTCTCGTTATCGTCATGAAAAAAAGTGGCGTCAGCGAAATGATTTCGTCATCGTCATCGTTGACGAAAACAACACTGGTGTGCAGGAGAATAATTCATGTATATCTTACTTAGTTTTGCTACTGTTAATTCCTTTTCTTTTTTTTCTCCTTGGACTCCACATTATCTTCACTTTCTTGCTCAATATCAGCGTCTTCTTCATAATTTATGTTTGCAAAGCAGGTCAAAAGAAACTTCAAATTCATCCGTTTTTCAGCAGCTTGATGTGGTAGAAAGAGTCAACTACAACTAACTGCTGCTGTTGCTATCATTATCTGCACTTTAATGTGGTGGATTACTTTTATACAACAGTAAACATCTGCCCAGATGTGTGTATGTTTATGAAAATATACTTGCATATATCATTTGCCTTGTTGCCCCACTGTTAGTACTTGAAGCTTTACAGCAGTTTTTAAAATGTGTTTTACTTTTTAGTTGCACTATTGTTGTTGTTTTTATTTATTTCATTGTTTTTATTGTTGTCTACCTCACTGTGGGTCTGAGAGAAATATCATTTCAATCCTCTATATGTTCTGTACATGTAGCAGGATTGATAATAAAGATCATTTGACTTTTCAGATGAAAACCAAACACCTGTCAGCCAATCCACATTTAAAGTCCTCCTTTACGGTGTCATGAACAGGTGGAATCATACTACATGTTTGATACATACCTGGAGTCTTGGCAGAGTCCTGCTCCACAAGTGGGATGTCAGTGCTGGTGCCTCTCCTCTTTCTGATTATTGATAACAGGGAGCTAAAGGAAAAAGAAACTGAGATCATCATCATGTTTTTATTAAGCTGCTTTCATAGAGGAAGCAGAATTTCTGTATACAGTCCAGGCTGCATTAGTAACCCCAGGGGCCCCAGGGGCCCCAGGGCACTAAAGCTCATGTGCCCCACACAACTTTTATTTTTGTCAGATTTGATAACACTGCTGTCAGGTGGAACATATTTTGTTTTGCACATACCAGGTTTCTGACAATAATTATCAACATCAAGACGAATATTTCTATACAGCCCGACAAAAAAAATCATTGAGGGCCCCTTTTTGCTCAAGGGCCCCTAGGCACTTGCCCAGATTGCCCATATGTTAGATCCTGCCATGTATACAGTAGACTTCAACCTTAATCATACATACATTAGCTCTGTGTTTTTTTGTATAGACATCAAACTGTATTTTTCCCCCCCTGGTCCTCACATGAATATCATGACCAGCAAAACAAAAAAGAAAACCAGATAGTCTACCAGCTGGTAAGACAGCTCTCTGACTAATTGCACTGAAACACTGAAAGTGCTGTGTGAGGTCCCTGCTGAGTGACCAGACACTTACTGTTCATACACAGCTTCTGGTTAATGCTGCTTCTAACAATAAACATTCCAATAAACATTACCTTTACAGAATTCCCTCTGTTGTTGTTTATATTGCACATGCACCATACTCTTATTTCATTCAGTCATTTCTAATACGCCCCTCTGCTCATGTGGGAATGTTGGGTCTCTTTAAATTAAATTAGAGAGTACAGTCTAGACCTGCTCTATGTGTAAAGTGCCTTGAGATGAATAGAGATAGAAGGGGCAAGGAGATGCTCTTCTGATAATATCTGATGTTGTTCATGGTAATTCTGTGTTTTATCAGTAAAGTTTACGAACTACACTTCAGACTAATAGTGACAAGCAGGGTGACAGCTGTCTCATATGACTAGTTCCACCTCACATCATACACACGTGTGTTGTTTGTAATAAATCCAGTGTAAGTTCATTAGAAGGTCTATTAACTGCACAGTCACTGGTTTACACACATTTCCTCTTCATTCTCTCTGTCTCTCCCTCTCTCTCTCTCTCTCTCTCTTCATTGTGTGAAAGGTGTAAATGTGTCAAAGTGAAAAGGTGTTCCCTGTCTGATGCTGTACTGTGTGTAGTCCAACCTGAGTGGGTTAGAGGCCAGTGTTAGTGTTGGAGGAGGTGGAGGTGGAGGAGGTGGTGGAGGTGGAGGTGCTGCAGCAGCAGGGGGTGGGTTGGTCAACGCCTGCAGCTTCTTCTGGAGCTCCTCAACTGGCCAGCAGACCCCATCCGGTTATAGTACACACACACACACACACACACACACAGACACACACACACATACACACAGAGCGACAGCACCAAAAAACAGAAAGGAAACTGTTTTAAGACTGTGAACAACAACTAGACATGCAGAGAATCTCATGGCCGTACATTCAGACAAACTGTTGGGAATGATGTTGCCTACGCACAGTGCTCCCTCTGTTGATTTTGTGTTGTCCTCTATAGAGCACAGCATAATGCTCCACAATGTTAGCCTGTCCTTACAGTTCCAAATATGCCCTCACCCGTAAACCGTAGATCCTTGACCTCCACTTCAGCCTTGGAGCAATTCTTGCTGCACTCCCTCTTCTCCTCCTCCACAAGTTCCAGTTTACGCCTCAATGCTGTCAGCTCCTTTTCAGCCCCGCAGCTCCTCAACCTGTCCTCCATCTGCTTTATCTAGGGATGGATGAACCACACACACACACACACACACACACACACACACACACACACACACACACACACACACACACACACACACACACACACACACACACACACACACACACACACACACACACACACACTGTTACAGCATACTGTAGGTGCCTGTTTATGCCATAAAAAGGCCTGTAGAGTATTGATTGTAAACTAGCTCATTGTTAACTTCACACACTTCCACTCAGAAAAAACAACCTACATGGAGCAACTAAAGGGCTATTCTGTTGTTGTCATTAAAAGGGCATTGCCCGCAACATTAATAACGTTAATAATGGACACACCTGATAACACTATTACACATATTACAGAAGATGACACATGGGAAGATTTAGGTTCTGGATTGCTACAAGGGGGTGGGGAGCCAGACATGGAAAGAATTTGATTGGAAGATGAAAATGAGGTTCTTTAGGACTCTGCTAGTGACCTGTGTGTTTGCTCAACAAATGTTGGAGAAACTGTGGTAAGGTTGATGGTTGGGGATCATACCCATATTTTCTGGAACTGCCCCAAAATACAGACATTTTACAAAGATATGAAGGCAGAAATGGAAAAAATCTTAAGAACTGACATTCCCCTGGATCCACTACTGTTCTTATGAGACAAACCCCATTTTACCTTTGATCAGCGCTATCTAATGCATATAAATATTGTTGATGACAGCAAGACAAATGATTACTATTAATTGGATGAAGCTTAACTCCCCTACAAAAGGACGATGGGTACAAAAAACTCAGACACATCTACCTGATGGAACAAATGACTGCCCAGCTACAGCTAAAAGCGCCTATAGGAGATGGACATTTATTATTCTATACCTTGGATAAGATTTCCATCCTCTATGTGATGTATGGACCTATGGTGCCATTCTGACCCTGTGCAGCATTATTTTATTTGTATGTACCTTACATATGTGTGGAAACAAGCCCAATCTCAAGGGGATTTTGTTTTGTTCTGTAAAGTTAAAATCGTCTGTTTATATTTATGAATGGCAATAAAGTTAAAAAAGGGCATTCCCCTCTTTTTCAATTAAATTGAACATTAAAAACAAAACAAAAAAAGCAGTGATAGACTATGTGTTTTTATTCTACCTTTGTGCTGAGAAAGAGCTCTACAGCATTATGTTGGCTGTGGAGTCAGCAGCTCCTGTAGTGGTAATTTCGGATAAGTAGCATTGGGTAGCTGCCAGTCAACATTCAGTCATCCACTTCCCAAACCCCAGTTCCTTAACTAATGTTTTAATTGTTCCTCAAATAAAGGGTATGGCTCACCTCCAACCCGGCACCAGGAGAGATCAGTGATCCCACTCAGCTGTAATTGTTTTCCATCAGTGCCAGAGGAGGTGGGAGCGAGCTGGAGGCTACGCTGCTGCTTTTAATTATTAATCTGGCAGGTCATGGCCCCTAAGTTTAACTGTCATAGCCTCTGATAATTCAGCAGGCATTTCCCCTTCTATGTAATTAAGCAGCAAAATGATTCTTGTTTTGATGCATATGAATGAGAGGCATCACAGGTATGAAGAACGATTAAACAATTTACTTGTAGTTTTTAATGAGGAAGTGTAAATGAATGATGAATTATTTAGTTTGAATGGTGTCTGTAATGTCAGATACTGGATCCTGTGTCTTACACCAAGTTGTTTTACTTACTGCTTTACTTTTGCTTTAAGCAAATGTTTTATCTCCTATACTAAAGAGTACTTTTCTCTAACTGGTGTAAAAATGTGGGCTAAAATCAAGCTGGACTCAAGGTATAGCCAGTGGTATCCATGGTCACCACAAACTGAAGCCAGACCACCTCATGCAGACCTACACTTTTGACAAGGTGGAGAAATACACTGTTATTATTATTATTATTATTAGTAGTAGTAGTAGTAGTAGTAGTAGTAGTAGTAGTAGTAGTAGTAGTAGTAGTAGTAGCAAGTATCATAGCAAGCCCTTAAATCCACAGTTACTTTTCTTAATAATTTCAAATGGGAAATTCATTATGTGTATTTCTGTTCAGAATATGAGCTTATTTTTTGATAATATGTCACAATTTTGGTCACAAACAACCATCCTCTAAGCCAGAGGTCACCAATGGGCAGACCGCGGTCCGGATCCGGACCTGTAACTGATGAAATATTGAGGATTGTTAAATTTTGTCTGAGCGTTTCTATTTTAACGGGCGCAGCTTCTCCAGCTATTACGGTAAAAGTGGAGCGGCCCTCAGAAACTCACATGCCACTGTGCATAGCCAATCGTGTGTGACGCTAATCAGCCAATCAAATGCATTCAGTTTAAGTTTAAGTTAAATTTAAAAGTAAGTCTTGATTTGATATAAGAAAAGACATTGTATTCATCTTATTCGTTTTTTTTAATTTCTTTAATTATTTATTTGAATCACACAAGTTGAGTGTAAATACTAATTAAATGAATTCTACTGTATTTATTTGACAGTCTACAATCTAGACACAGATGCTGATGGAACTACAATGCTACTTCAAGCTACTGAAAAATAACATTATGATGTTCTGGACCTTCACTTTAGGAAATGTTCACAAATTGGACCTCAGTGAATTCTAATTGAATACCTCTGGTCTAAGCTCTGGTGACAGTATCAGAGATTGTTTTTATAAATCTGGGGTTCAATAAAGATGATAAGCACACTATGTATGATTATGAATGGAGTTTGTGGCATGCTTGTAAACATGGTGCTTATTTAACAGTACTGGAAACAAATGAGATTTTGGCAAAAAAACTGAATAAGACACTGATTTCAATTTTTATGAAGAAACATTTTTTGGCTCCACCACTGCTTTAAATGAAGGTTTGGGTTTTCTCTCAAGGGAACTGTGCAATGAGGATGTAATCCAAACTAACAAGAAGAAATGTTCCTAAATTACAAAATAGAATGAGTTATTTATGTAGAGACAAATGATGTCTCTATGAGGATTGACTTCCACATAAAACAGCTTGTACTCTTTAAAGAAGTTTGTATTCATTATTTCCTCTCTTGCTTATCCATTAATTTAAAAAACTATGTGTGATGTTGTTTGTGCGTTGTGTCTGCAGACCTGGTCCTGGTGCTCCAGCTTCTGTGTCTCCAGATCCTGGGTCAGTTTGGTGACCAGGCTGAGGGCTTCCTGTAGAGCTAGGTTTGGTGAAGAGTCCTGCATCAGGATCTGATTCTGTGTCTCGAGTGTCTTTTTTTCAACCACCATCTGAAAGAAAGGACCAGAAAGAAAGAGTCAGGTAAAGTCAGGCCACACACAGGATGAGAGAGGAACTGTAAATAAACTAAACAAACTCACTGCTCTGGCAAAGTTCTCTGCCTCTGTCCTCAGGTTCTGCTCCAGGTTCAAAGTGTCCTGTAAGACCTCGTATTCTTCCACAGCAAACTGAGACACTGGACAAAAATCTCCACATTAGGTCATTCGTGCCTTTACAAGTCAGGTCCAACATGTAATGAACACTATATCTATTAAATGTGAATCCTTGGTGTAATTACTGTGAGCAAATGAGATAATGCTCATGATTAGTCTCTTTTTTTTACTGTTGGATCATTAGTGATTGGTTTCTAAAAGAATAAAGACCATATTAAGCATATATACATCCCTCTAACCTCTGTGATATTTCTTCAGGAGCTTCTTATGCTTCATTGCCTCAGCAATTAAAACAGTGTTATCGTGTTTCTCTTTCAGCAGCTGCAAATGTAAGAAAGGACAGAGTGGAGAAACAATACAGACAGACCATGAGATCTATTTTGAAGTAATTACTGTCAACATGGAGGGCACACAAGGGTAGTGTACTATAATATTTACAGTCCACTCTTTTCACTGTAAGTGCAACTAATGAGCGAGACTTTTCTCATCTAAGAATGTATCGAACTATTTCTAAAGGCACATAAAACAAAACAACAGTGACTCTTTTGTATGATGGCAAACAGGTATTATTTATAACATGTGATTGGCCCACTGCCACAGCGGCTACAACCCATCTGTGGTGGTGAAGTCGTGGTGAATTTCAATTAGTGTGCTGAGCAGTTCAGCAGCCAAGAACTAAATGTAGAATGGGTATCGAATGAAGTACTCAGTTGGTATCGGTATTGTTAGGGAATTTTCCATATTTAGGGTCAAGCATGGGCCTTGAAGTCACAGTAAGATCTTGGCAGAAAGACATACTGTTTCTCTCCTTGAGACAGTAAAGGCACCATGGGGTTTTTTTGGTGAATGCAGGAGTCACTTTGATAACGGTACCACAGCATTGATGTAGAAGCCGAGGTCAGAGGATATGACTGTCTGACTCCCCTAACCACACAGATGGGTAACTGTGTTTTCCTTGTTTGTAGAAAAACAAACCAATAGGCTAAATTCCATTGCTATAGATGAATTGAGTATGACCATTTATGGGCATAGAGTATTCGTGGTACTATCTGTGAAGGCTTAACCTTCGTGTCGTCCTCCCGGGTCAAATTGACCCTGTCTGTTTTGACTGTTCCTTCTTTCCTCCCTTCCTCCTTCTCCCTTTCTTTCCTTCCTCTCTCTTTCCTCCCTTCCTTCTTTCCTTCCTTCCATCTGTCCTCCCTCCCTCCTTCTCTCTTTCTTTCCTTCCTCTGTCTTTCCTCCCTTCCTTCCTCCATCCACTTTGCTTCCTTTCTTCCTACCTTCTATCCTTCCTTCCTCCCTCCCTCCTTCTTTCCTTCCCTCTTTCCTTCCTTCCCTTCTTTCTTTCCTGCCTCCATCCCCCCTTCTCTCTTTCATTCCTTCCTCTCTTTCCTCCCTTCCTTCCTTTCCTTCCTCCATCCTTCTCTCTTTCTTTCCTCCCCCTACCTTCCTCAATCCCTCCTTCCTTCCTTCTTTTCTTTGCTCCCTTCCTTCCATCCTTCCTTCCTTTCCTTCCTCCCTCCTTTCCATCCTTCTTCCTCCCTTCCTTCCTTCCCTTCCTTCCTCCCTCATTTCCTTCCTTCTTCCTCCCTTCCTTCCTTGACTGGAGGACAACAGGAGGGTTAAAGACTATCCACAGAGGATGTTTCCTCACAATCGTGTTGGCATCATGCATCAGATGTATGTATCCATAATACTTTGATTCTCCTCGACCAAGCTTCAATAAATATTTTCAGCGTAAGACATCCTGGACTCCTGGGCACTTTCTACACTGATTACGTTAACCATTGACAAAAACATTCTCCAGAACAGCTATCACTTTAATGGTACTTGGATTGTACTGGTATTATATATTTTTTAAACGATACCCAGCCCTATATACATGGAGTCAAACTCTGCTAGCTAAAGGTATGACAATTTCACTTAACAGCTGCTCAAATTGTGGCTAAATCGCTCTCGGCAGACAGGACAGCAGTTTACGCCACATAGCATGCTGGATTACCACTAACCCCTTATGTGCCTCACTGCTGCAACATACAGCAAGGTTCCAAAAAACAAAAAAATGTACACTTGACACTTGACATGAAAATATGGATTTGCCAGAGTAAATTGTACCTGTATAAAGATATCCATACTAATAACCTTTGTTGTTACTGCTCAGCACAAGGAACACAGAGCTCTTAACTTCTGTTAAAGTGTTAGAAATGTTACAATTACCAGCCAGAACTCTGGCTGTTGGCTAGTGTTAATGACTTAACAAATGTTTAGCTATGCATATGTAATTTAGTTTAATGTATTTATCACGAGAAAAATGGATTTACATGGAATCTGAGTGACAGAGACAGTGGAAAACAAAAATTGTTCTTTTACTCACTTCTTCCCTGGTTTCCTTCAATAGTTCTTTCACTTCCTCAAGATCAGCAACTGCTTGATCTTTTTCCTTCAGTGTCAACTCCAATTTATCTTCTAGTTCTAAAACAAAGAAAGCAAAGCAGTGTTAAACAGTGTTCTTATGCACCATAGGATACTGGTAATGTGAATGTGAAGTCCTGCAGATTTACAGTTGCAGTTGTTTTCCTGAGTTGCTCCTATTTTGCACATTTGTATTATATTTCATTACAGTTCATTTAGTAACCACATCAGACAAACTAAAGGGTAAAACTGTCCATTATATGAATCTGCTGCTTCAACCAGTGTTAGTGTGATTGGCCTTAATGTCATGTAGCGGAAATTATAATATCACAGTAGCTGAAAATCAGAGACCAAAATACACATCACATAATCAAATACAAGATTTGCGCTGCTTTTTGATTGTCAATATAATATAAAAAAAGTGAGAATCCAGAAGAATATAATGCACTAGCCACTCTTATTTCTTTGTGATATGTGTTCGCACAACTAAAAGTAATGGGCACAAAAAAAACAGCAGCATCAACAGAGTGTATTGTTATTGTTAAAAGAAGTAATGTCAGTTGTAAATCGAAGAAACATCATAAATTACAGAGAAAGTAAATCTGTTCATACAAAGCAGCTCACAGTAGGACCAGGCTGAGACATTTAGCAGGGTACTTAAGCAGAAAAAGGTTGCTGACACCTAAAATTGTTTTTGGGGAGGGTTGGAATGCCCTTTATTAAGTAGGACAAATATTCCGATAGATGAAATCCTCACATTAAGTGAAAATGTTAAAAGATGAACTGATGACCATCTTTGGACCTCACCTGTGATGTGTTCAGCTTAGAATCTACAACAGATGTTCTTTGATCACATTCAGTGTAAAACATACATGTTAAAAGTAAAAACATGTAGAAAGTATCATATGTGTTCCCTGACAGGAGCCGCTTTTACTAACTGCCCATTAACATGCAATTATGAATTTTCAACATAATAAGCCCACAATCTTTGAGCAAGTCAACTTATTTCTGTATGCAGTCATCTTCTGCATCAGAGTATATCATTTGCAAATGACATGATTATCTCTCCCTTTTAATGCCAACAGCCTTCAACAGCATGATGGGAAAAGCGTCATGGAGTATGAATCCATTATCACCCGAGGTATAATTACTGCCTGACTAAAGGAACTGACCATGACATTTCCCAGAGACAGATGGATAAGAAGAAAGGTAGTTCACTAGTGCTGTGCTTTATATAGTTTAATACTCATTTAATACATATAGTTACTAGTTACTTACTTCATGAACCAGGAATGCACAGCTTAGAAGTTTACATATGACTAGTTGTTTTTTGGTCCACTATATTAAAGATTTTTTAATAAGACTTATTTATTTTTATTTTTTTAAACATATTTTTATTAAACTTATTTTTTGCAAAGCAGGTGTGACAAGGACAATACAAAACATGGCACTAGCGGATTTCGCAATAAGGTTGAGGCATTGTCCTCACTGTGACTACACCTTCTATGAGAAAAATGACTATAAGGATACCGAGCTGCTGGAGCACAGACAAGGTGCTGCTACTCCGCCATTCGCGTCACGTGACCCCCAAGACTTATTATTTGAATGTGAATTGTTTACTTTGGTCCAATTAGCAAATATAATCTTTTACTGAAATAATTATCTAGTGAAGGTCTTCACAAAGAGAGTGGAGCAGGTGAAGCCAAATGCAGGAGATGGCAGGCAGACAGGATCTAAAGCAGGTCATCAGGCGGGTGGGCTGGTGGCTGGACAGATGTAGTTGCTGTGGAGGCCAACCAGGAGGCAGGACGGACAGCCGGAGCCACTCTGGAGAAGACTACAGCTACTGTCAATTGGCCCCAGTGGGGATTGGAGACTCTGTGGCGCTGGACTCACTCTGAACTAGTCGACTAAGGAAGGACAGGTAGCAGGTAAATCGGATTAGGACTATTGGTCTATCAGGCTCAGGACATGAAGGTATTGGTCTATCAGACTCAGGACAGGAAGGTATTGGTCTATCAGTATCAGGACAGGAAGGTATTGGTCTATCAGAGTCAGGACTAGAAGATATTGGTCTATCAGGCTCAGGACAGGAAGGTAGTGGTCTATCAGACTCAGGACTAGAAGGTATTTGTCAATCAGACTCAGGACTAGAAGGTATTGGTCTATCAGACTCAGGACTAGAAGGTATTGGTCTATCAGACTCAGGACAGGAAGGTATTGGTCTATCAGACTCAGGACAGGAAGGTATTGGTCTATCAGACTCAGGACAGGAAGGTATTGGTCTATCAGACTCAGGACAGGAAGGTATTGGTCTATCAGTATCAGGACAGGAAGGTGTTGGTCTATCAGACTCAGGACTAGAAGATATTGGTCTATCAGGCTCAGGACAGGAAGGTAGTGGTCTATCAGACTCAGGACTAGAAGGTATTGGTCTATCAGACTCAGGACAGGAAGGTATTGGTCTATCAGGCTCAGGACAGGAAGGTAGTGGTCTATCAGACTCAGGACTAGAAGGTATTGGTCTATCAGACTCAGGACAGGAAGGTATTGGTCTATCAGGCTCAGGACAGGAAGGTATTGGTCAATCAGACTCAGGACTAGAAGGTATTGGTCTATCAGACTCAGGACAGGAAGGTATTGGTCCTATCAGACTCAGGACAGGAAGGTATTGGTCTATCAGACTCAGGACAGGAAGGTATTGGTCTATCAGACTCAGGACTAGAAGATATTGGTCTATCAGGCTCAGGACAGGAAGGTCTTGGTCTATCAGTATCAGGACAGGAAGGTATTGGTCTATCAGACTCAGGACAGGAAGGTATTGGTCTATCAGTATCAGGACATGAAGGTAGTGGTCTATCACACTCAGGACAGGGAGGTATTGAACTAGCCAGACTCAGGACTAGAAGATATTGGTCTATCAGGCTCAGGACAGGAAGGTATTGGTCTATCAGACTCAGGACTAGAAGATATTGGTTTATCAGGCTCAGGACAGGAAGGTATTGGTCTATTAGGCTCAGGACTTGAATATATTGGTCTATCAGGCCCAGGAATAGAAGGTAGTGGTCTAGCAGGCTCAGGACTAGAAGGTAGTGGTCTAGCAGGCTCAGGACTAGAAGGTATTGGTCTAGCAGGCTCAGGACTAGAAGGTACTGGACTAGCAGGCTCAGGACTAGAAGGTATTGGTCTAGCAGGCTCAGGACTAGAAGGTACTGGTCTAGCTGGCTCAGGACAGGCAGGCTACATACAACAAACAGGTTCAAGAACCTGAGCCTAATCGACTGGACTTTAGGCTGGTTGCTAGTAGTCTGGGCTGCAGGCTGAAGTGCAGGCTGGAGGCTATCATACTGGTGGCTAACACTTATGGAGCTTTACACTCTCACACTCTCATCAAGTTGGCATCAACCTCATATCAAGAGCAGGATCCTCCTTGTGGACGGACTGAAAAATGTAATGATGTGTTCACCATCAGAGTCATTAGGATAGATCAAATGTCCTAAAGCAGGATTGAGCTCTGCTGGGTCCATGGCAGGCAGATAGGATCAGAAGCAGAAGCAACCAACAGAAACTGTGACACAGGAAGAGGCAAACTAAGCACATGACTAGACAAAGACTGAACTGAGAACTGGACTAACACTAACTGAACTAATAGAGAGATGAGGTGCAGGTGGAGAAACAGGAGAACAGACAAGGAGCTGATTGGCTGACACAGGGGGCAGGGTAGGGCTGAAGAGATAACAGGGCAGGTGGGTTTCTATTATAAAATTGGTATTTCCAAGACAAATTCAATTCAACAGGCAGTTTAAAAATAACCATAACAGAATACATTATACAACTGTTTTATAGGCTGAGTAGGGAGCTCAGGCTGGATCATTAATACATAAGAATACTGTGTTTAGAGATGTAAATAAAGTACATAGTGTAGGTAACCTTTATTTTACAGTCGGGGGAGTTGGAGACATCTTTTACCTGAGATGGTGGTCTGGCACTCGGGGGAGAGTGAGACCTGGCAGGCTTCATGTATCACTTCACCCTCTTCCTCCTCTTCATCGTCAAGGTTAATCTCAGTGATGATCTCTGGGCTGAGGTGGGACAGCAACATCATGCTCTTCCTCTTCAGAGAGCGGTTCTGGCGGTTCAGCTGCAGGGAGGAGAGACAGAGAGACACAGAAGAGGAAATACAAATGTCAGTGTCAAGAATACCATGAGAATGGATCAATTGCACTGTAAAAAAAAACGTTTAAAAGTGTATGTCGGATTTCATATTTCTCAAAATGAAATAACCTTTTCAATGAATGCTTTACACATTCCCTGCAAAATAAAACCTTGAGCCTTACAGGTGTCCATAAAACTGATATTTAAGTAAGTTTCACTCCAAATAGTTAAAATTGTAAGCTTCAAACGTGCCAAACCATTTTCTATTCACTAGCCATTGGTACCATGATCAGCAGATATGTTCATATTGCAGTTACACATCTGGAACCACTGGCAAAGAGTACAGACTCAAGCACTAACCCAAACTCATACATTCATCTTTGACCACATTAGGAACTAATGAAGTTGTATAACTAAGTTTGGGAACAAAGACCATGCCTCATACCACCCCCCCCCCCCCCCCCCCTCATTTCCACATAAGAACTACTTAAGTCATACCTTAACCCCTCCCCCCCTTCGTCGCAATAAATCTTTAAACCCATCCGAGTTGGCGTGGTCTTTGTTAGTGAAAGAAGCGTTGTAGCCTACCATTCACCTCCCTGCAAAAACTTGGTTAATACAGAGATGCACAAAAAAAAATAACATACAGTATTTCAAGTTTTATGGAAAATGAACATTAAAGTCTTTTAAATGATACTAATAATAATAATAATACATTTTATTTGTAATGCACTTTACATGAAAAAAAAAACAAATCTCAAAATGTGAGTGATTGCACAGATAGTATCACATATTATTTACAGTGCATATTTCATATATTGTATTTTGTTCTGAAATCTTGAAATGACATATAGTAAAACGAAAATCGATGGCTGGACTAATTTACACTTGCTTAAAGATGAAATGACAATCTGAAATCTGTCGTACATGATTAACCAGCAACTTTATAAGTAGGAGACTTCTTTGAATGGAAAATAATTTTAAAGATAATTAGCTCATCAATAGCTACAGTCATACAATCATAGCTACAATACACAACCATGACAATAACACTTAAATGTAAATATGTGTACTTTTACTTAAGAGAATGAATACAGTCACCAAACCTCAACACAAGATTATACCGTGCATCCATAGACACAACCTCATGCACATTTTATGACATATTAAACATGTATTCCCTAAAACATGACATGAATCCAACAAAAACTGACAGAGCTCGCATTTTTTACAGCACCTCTATTTTTCTAAATCTGAGTGGCATGTGTGCTTTGTATTAAGCTGGTGAAAAATGGGCAAAGAAATAAGGTAGCGGAGCGACAGACAGACGGGGCAGATGAGATGTTGTTCTGATTTCCTTTTTTCTTTAGCCCTGCAATCAGTCATAATGGCAGGACGCATGCAAAAGCAATGATAAGGTGTGAAAAAAACAGACATCATTAGAGGAGAACAAGCAGACGAAGAAAGAGGCAGTGAATATCTCTCCTTTTTGATGTAATCACAGTTTTTTCTGATGTGACATGTATTTGCATTTTGCATTTCTGTGCATCATGTTTTTCTGTGTGATTATCGCTTCCTGAATGTATTCTTATGTGGCATTTTGCTTTGAAATTCTTTGCAAATTGACCAGTTTTACATGAAGCATACACATACTAAAATTGCCACAATGGCCATTCCATTTTCTAAAAGTTCAATCATCACGACAGCCATATGTATCAATTAAGTAATAAAAAACATGAATGAAGCCTATGGGAAGGAGATGGATGCCAATTATGCATGGTTTCTTGATGTCATCTGAAGGAAGAAAAGTGCCTGCAGACGGGGAAAAAAAGAAGGGAGAGAAATAGAAAGAGCGAGCCATAAAAGAAACATTTATTAATGGCACCCTGGTGGGAGCAGATTGCAGCAATTCCATCTTTTGATGATGCCCTTCAGACTGCATCTTTTTTTTTTTTTTTTCTGAAATGCAATCAACAATACGTAACATGGACTCACATTCTTTTGATAATAATCTACAATTGGCGAGAGATGTACGTATAAAATTACATACTCAGATAAATCAAGGCTGGCATAGCATCAGGCTAGCGCTCTGCGGAGGTCACTATTACAAAGTCACAGCCCCTTCATCTTACCTTTTGATCAAACATCAACACCAAAAACATTAAGCATCGTAACCGCATTCCGATTTGACTGGTTGCAAATTGCTAACACCCTCCGGGCCCTTTTTTAATTCTAAATGTTGAGGAGTTAAGAAATTGCTCTGAACTTTACCTTCTTTTCAAACCTGGCCGTGGCAATATTTGGTATGCAAAAATGATCATCATTGGGTACAAAGAAATGTAATACAGAGTTAGATGTGTGTGTCCTCCTCTGGGAACACCTCCTCATGTATGTGGGGTTTTGATATAAATGTAAATGAGTGGTAAACTGATGTTAACACCTTCACAGTGTAGGAATAGTGACTTTACAATAATGAAATACTACTGAAAGGTCAGCAGTGTTCAAAAAGGTAATGTCTCCTGTTCCTACCTAAATATTCACAGTACTTAAATAAATCTGTTGCTTTTAACTGAAGTAATTGAATAGTTGATGTATGGATATTTTATTGTGATGGTTAATCAAGGACTACCTGCCTGTCTGCCCACTACAGAGTGTTCATACAGGCTGCTACTGTATGTTTCTGAGCCTTTCTGATTTCTAGTTATTGACACTGTTTTATATTAAGGATAAGTATGAGGAAACTACAGACATCAAATAAAGCTTGATAAAGAAGCAATCTTTCTAAATTCTAACAAACAAATAGATGAATTCCTGCTGTCAGACCAGGAATGGGCCAGTTTCCTGCAGCCTCTTCGTGGGACTGTTCAGTGGCCTGATATATTATGTCCTTTGTGAAGCCAGTTCTTGCAGTGGGTCAGTAGGAAAGGAAATCTCTCTCCTATATTTCAAGGCAATTGGTTTGGTGTGATCAGCTGTTACATATTCACTCTGTGCAAACCCTATCCATAGAGTACAGTAACAAATTGGAATGACAGTCAGTGTTTGTTTGTTTTTTAAAAACATATTTTGAAGCAATAGCCACAAAAGGATTGTCTTCCCCAACTGGAAATAGACAGATGATATATTCATTGTATGTCTGGTGTTAGTTAGGAGGAGAATGATAATAAAAATGTTGAAGTAAGATGAAGGCAACATTGAGTGTTGCTTGTCTTTATCATATTGTATTGGTGGTAAGATGAAAGCAGACTTCATTCTCAACAGTTCAGCTGCTACAGAAATAACACAGAGTGACGGGGTTGCCAAATCATATGTCATGCCAGCACAAATGGCAGACTGATTAGAAGCTCTGAATAACACTATAATCATGTATACAGGGATATCAATCTATTCCCTGTAAACATTGTATCCTAAAAATGGACAGATGACTCATACCTGGGATATTTGGATGCGGGTGAACATGCCTATCTTGTTACAGGGTGTCTTCCTTCATGAGTGGATCGAGTGGGAAAAGTTTTGTTTCACTTAAAAGCACCACTGAATCCCCAGAACACAACAGTGGACTGTTTGGAGTAAATATCAGCTACTGTATCTTTGGCTTCAATTGAGTATGGCTGTATGCTCAGCAGTGAATACAACCGCTCCTCTGAGTGTGTGGCCATTTGAACTGATGAACCTTCTGGCCAGCTAAGCCCAGGGCACCCAGAGTCAGACACATTTTTTCGGAT
The DNA here is from genome assembly GCF_963691925.1 of Scomber scombrus. Lineage (NCBI taxonomy): Eukaryota > Metazoa > Chordata > Actinopteri > Scombriformes > Scombridae > Scomber > Scomber scombrus. The sequence goes on from NC_084981.1 coordinate 2,261,166, forward strand.
GGTTCACATGTATGACTACTGCAGACATTAATATTAGTAGTAGTGGTGATTTATTTTAGTCCTTATTAACTATTTTGCACATAGAAATAAAACAATAGGGCATTAGTACTGTCATTTACACTGAGTCGTTTTTCTTTGGCCCAAACTGGCTTTGAGTAGCTATACTGAAATGAATGGAGGACATGAAGAAGGCGGTCAACTATAAAGTAGTCAGTATGTTATCTATGGTCTTTCTCAGCTTACATTATGAATAAGTAGAAAATGCATAAATATCAGTATCATTTCTGTCCTTGCTATAAATGTGTGGTTCACAGCAGCGGTGGAAATACAGCCGGTGCAGCTGCAGCAGGGCCTGTGGTCTGCAGGGCTCTTCACAGCACTACAGTGTAGGACCCCCACAATGAAAACATATATAGATGGACCAATCAAATGATTTATCTTCAAATAATCAAACTTCTGTATATCATTTTAACTACATTTCCAATTACATGCCATTAGCCAACATAATGCCATTACTTTTGTGGGGAAGGCATTTCAGATTCAGGATACTGTGCCTGTTATCTGTTATCATTTGTTGGTTGAATCAAGTCAGTACTTGCGTAACAAATAATTATTATTGTAAAATATGACAGATAAATATGATACTGCAATATGAGACTACACTAAACTCCTATGGCCTCACACACACACACACACACACACACACGCTCTCCAGGTGGGAAGTGTCAGTCAAAAGAGAGTTTTTTGGAGATCTCAGCGGTTAGCCAAGTGATCGTTGAACCAGTTGTTTTGATCAACAACTAAGTCAACCTGCCCATGTATCTTTGTACCTTATGGTCATTTGGGGCAGTAGAAAAAATACTTAGCTGTCACACTTGTAAGATGGGGATGAAAAACAAGCCAATGGAAAAAAAAGAGGACAGAAGCCTATAGAAAGCTACGAATGAAAAGCCTAAAAGTCGACCTTCACCATAATTCTCCCTCAGCCTCCCACTGCCCAAAATCTGGTCCGACCAGGTGGACTATGAGGGCTTTTGTCCAGAAATTGAATGAGAAATGATTACAGTGATAAGCTCAGCACCAGTTGACTGTGAAATCACTATGTGCCAGGCTCCCCCACTCTCAATCACAAACTCACATTTTAGCAAGGACTCCAAAAAAAAAAAGTGTGCTCTGAATCAAAAGAATCCAATGCAATTTAGACACTAAGATATGGGGGACAGCAGCAGAACTGGAGGACCACAGAGTGCTTTTGATTGCAACATACAAATTGAATGTGTCGAAGTGACAGTCACTGTAATACACTGACCAGAATGTCATCTTTAATGGCTGATTTGATGCTGTAATAATTATTTTACAAATGTTATTCTGAATCAACAGATGTTAAAACTGTGATTATATTTATTCCTCCCTTATTTTTATTCGTGGAAATGATTTGTTGGACTATTAAATGTCAGAAACATGGAAATAACACAGATGGTTTGACAGGATGCTGGTTCATTGTCTTTGAGAGGTAGAAGTATGGTAGACAGTATTTTTCTAGCAATGAATGAAGTGTACCTTGGAGGCCAGGACTTCAGCATTTTCTCTACACGTCCTCTCGATCTCCAGGTCCTCCTGAATGGCGCTGACCTCCTCGATGACCATCTGAGAAACTACAGAAAAAAAAGAGAAAACACAAATGAGTGAACTATACCGTCTAAATTGTATATCTCGGTGTGTAGCTCTGGGCTGTGTTCCATCGAAAAGTTGGCGATGGTGAGAGAATCGTGGTCATCAATTGAAAACGGTGATTCTAGATCTCACAAGACACGTCGTCCACCCATCACTAAACACCAGACACAAGCTGTGTCAAATATCTGACAGTCTTAGAAATTTAAGACCACATTCTAACAATGTAACTGTTGCTGTTATGTCTACAAACCAACCTATCTGAACAGTGTAAGCGCTAGATTATTATGTACATATTAGGGCTGGGAAATAAATCGATATTATATTGATATCATGATATTTTATTGATATCATCTTAGATTTTGGATATCATAGCATAATCTGTGTAATTATCTGAACTTCAGACTGTTTTTTTATTATCTGCCTTCATTCACTTACTCATTATATCCACATTACTGATGATTATTTATCAAAAATCTCATTGCATTGATATTTTTTGAAAGCAACGACCGATAGTCATCCCCAAAATACCGTCAAAATATCGATATCAAGTTAGTTGGTTATAAATATTGTGATATTGTTTCCGTGTATATCGTCAGCACTAGTACACATAGAGAAAACTAAATCCTACCTTCATGATGGTTACACTGTTTAGTTACTATTTGGTCTGTTTTAAAGCCATGTGGATTTATTTTACAGTCATTTAAGAAGCTGTAGTTTGTGATGCTGTTGGACTTTATTGGGTAATACTACGAGGTGTTTCTAACATTTTGTTTATCCCATTTATATGAATTAGGGTAAACTCATTTGGAAACATCACAATTGGCTTACACCATTAACCAGCAGCAGATGAAATTTTACTGAAACATTCATGTCAATATCAACTTAAAACATGAACTCATGGCCATTCAACCTGATCACATGATGTTTTTAAATGAGTGGGTGAATACTTATTTCATTTCATTGTTAATTGTAAGATTGTCATAACACTTGACACAGTGTCATATTTCTGCTTTCTGTTGTGTAGCCTCAATGGTGAGTGACTGCGTCATTATCATATGAATTCAAAAGGAAGTGAACTAATCAGTATATCTTTTATTCAGCTAGTTTTCTCCACCTTTTATTTGTATCAGTCAGGGCCAATGTATATTAAGTCTTTACTGAATACATGCAAGGAAGAAATTCCAGAGCATTCAGACTATGAATAATAATGTAGAGAGTATGTGGGTTGTAAAGAATGATACGTGTGACGCTGCACTTAACCCAGGGTGAAAGGAAACATTCGCTTTTAAGCCGCTGCACTAATAAGGACGTATGTACTACAACAAAGAAGGAAATATAGGGACTGAATAAAAGCACATTTATAAAGACCATGTGTGAAAGTCACTACACTGAACTACACTACACTACACTACACTACACTACACTACACTGAACTACACAACACTGAACTACACTACATTACACTACACAACACTGAACTACACAACACTACACTGTACTACACTACACTACACTGAACTACACTACATTACACTGAACTACACAACACTACACTGTACTACACTACACTACACTGAACTACACAACACTACACTGTACTACACTACACTACACTGAACTACACTACATTACACTGAACTACACAACACTACACTGTACTACACTACACTACACTGAACTACACAACACTACACTGTACTACACTACACTACACTGAACTACACAACACTACACTGAACTACACAACACTGAACTACACAACACTACACTGAACTACACAACACTGAACCACACTACACTACAGTGAACTACATTACACTGAACTACATTACACTGAACTACACAACACTACACTGAACTACATTACACTGAACTACACAACACTGAACTACATTACACTGAACTACACAACACTACACTGAACTACACAACACTACACTGAACTACATTACACTGAACTACACAACACTACACTGAACTACACAACACTGAACTACACAACACTGAACTACACAACACTACACTGAACTACACAACACTGAACCACACTACACTACACTGAACTACACAACACTGAACTACACAACACTACACTGAACTACACAACACTGAACTACACAACACTGAACTACACTACACTACACTGAACTAAACTAAACTAAACTAAACTAAACTAAACTAAACTAAACCACACTACACTACACTACACTACACTACACTAAGCTAAACTGAAATAAACTAGCTCTGTCTATGTGTCGAAAACCAAACCAATAAACTAAACAAAGCTAAAGACGTGTAGAGCTGAGGGGAACAGCACAGTCTGTGATCATTCTCATAATGAGGAACACCTTTTACATTCCAGTCTTTTTTTAAATTACTTTTCTGGCTTTTATGCCTTCATTTGACGAACACTGTAGGGTGTCAGTTGGAGAGAGGTATAGCATGTAATGCCACATCCAGATTTTGATATAAAAAAATATTGATTAGTGCAGCTTTTACTACTACCAAGGTGGTCAAAAAAAAAAAAATCAGATAAAATTCCAAATCACAAACCATAATGTTGTTTAAGCTGCAATCACACCTCAGTACAAAAAGAACGCCCCTAAAGAATGCCCTGCCACTTAACTAATTAAACATTGTGGCTGAGCGAGGGCGAAATTAAGCATTAGTGCCATTGCTGCGGGCAATTCCTTCCCCCCAGTGACACCTAATTAGGACCTTGATGAACGCCAGCGCTGGGCGATATCCACGTTCCTCCGGCTCCCTCCACATCAGTCATTCAATAGCACTTAGCTGCCAGTTTTCATCCTCGGCCCCTTCTCCGTTCCTCTCTGCCTGCCACACCCAGCAACCCTACGAAAGGACGCCTTGAACTAAATGACATGTTAATTATAATTACTGGTAGCCATGGTAAATAAACAGCGGTGGAAGTGTTGAAAGTGTATGAGGGTGAGTCAACGGGGGGGGCTCCGACACGTCAGAATTGGCAGTCTTAATTGTAAGTTTCGGCCTCCCCATCATCATCACTCCATCTTTTTTCTCCCCTCTTTTTTTGTGCCTGTCTTTTTTCATCCTCCTCTCAGGAAAGACAGTGATTACCCCTGTGCCGACGTGCTGCATAATGGTATCAGCGCCGCCAGCGGAGCAGTGAATTAAATTGTATCTGCAGCCGCTGTGAAGCCTTGATGAGGGGGGCAGATGCCTTTGTGGTGTTATCATTATAACACAATGGTCATGTTGTCATCAACCTTGCCATCGCCAATTGAAAAGGCATGATTGTGTGTTGGGGGCTTTTTTCTCTCGTCCTCCCACTACCCCCCCAACCAACCCTGCCGCCCCACCCCCAGCCGTTTCGTTGTGAATAGGAGCAATTTTCTAAGAGCTATGAAATCACGTAATAGGTCCTAATATGCAGCTGCTTGGCACAGTGAGGCAGCCTCTATTAATGCGGAAGTCAAACACAATATGTGTTTTGGCTGGAGAATCGCTGAATACACTAGCACGGGCCAGATTTATTCAGATGAAAATCCACACAACTGTCACCGTCACAAAGACAAACTATTTGCTCCATCTTTTGACATGTGGTGCCCTATTTCAAATTCTGTCTTCACTAAAGTGGTCATAGCAAAGCATTCAACCTGTAAGGAAAATCATTTTGGAAAATTGAATGGTGGGCCAAAACATTTGAAACACATTTGTAGTGTTGGGAAACACATTTGTGATGAAAGCTGGAGCAGCGATAGTGCTTTTCCAATGTCATTATTTGGCTCCTGGTTCACATGTTTGTGCAGCTGCTATCATTTTCTAAACATTATACATTCATATTAACACAACATATGATCTCTTTGTTGTTGTTACAAATGACCTAAAGTATTTTTCTTCTTAACATTCTTAGTGCCATATTTTGTCTAGGGAGCAACTGATGAGGATTTTTTGGGGCCGATGCTAATACCGATATTAGGGAGTAAAACAATTCTGACATTGATGTATCGATAATTATTGAATTTAATAATTATCAATGATTATAAACAAAAAACAGCAAAACCATGAATGTATATATCAAACTTGAATTAAGAAGAATCAAATATATATAAAATGCTGCCTATATAACTTTAAATCATTTTTAAAAATCTTGACACATATCGGACAACATATATGCAAATCCTGATATATCTGTGATCGGCCAATATCGGCTGATAATATCAGCGGATTGATATATCTGTCAGGCTTTCATTTTGACATCAAAGGAATATTAACTTTAACTCTAAATATCTGATTAAAATGTGTTTGAAAGAAATAAATCTGCTTAAGTCAAATGTTATTATGTTAAAAGTCACATACAATAAACTGGCCAAATACAAAAAAAAGACTAAGTCACACACTTAACTGAATTTATATCAGATTTCATGTTATCTTCCAGTGGTTTCTTGACATTTGATCAGATTTTTGGTAAATATTCATTGTGATAAAAATGTCTTTAGTGTCATATTGAGTTATGGAACAAAATAATGAGCATTAATAAAACAGCAGTCTAACAGACAGTGGACATTATGTTTTGTGATGGTGCAAGCAGCGGATAACAGTTTGGTATTTTCCTAACCTAGAATGAGGCTTTTGCTGTCTGTGTGGTATTTCAGAGGAGAGGAACAAACAGGTGGGAGGTTCATTCAAATGAGGTGGCAATCTTAAGGCAGCGGGACAGATATGATTATAAATCTGCAGCTGTCTGTTTGAGTGCTTTGCCAAAAAGGCATTTCCATTGAGTACATCTGTCCACTGTGTTTACCTTGATTAAAACACACACATCGTTCTGGTCAGTTATAACTTTGTGTTCTGCCTGTTTATGCAGGGAACACCAGATCAGGTCTGATCAATCCTCATCGTCGTCTCTTTGTCAACTTTCTATTGAGGAAAAAGTGGCATTTAAAAAAAATTGGGAATGCATTATGGTGCAAATACTGCTATCACAATTATGGCCAACAACATGAGATACAGCTGAATTCACATTTCCTTTATTTATGATGGTTAAAACCAGAAATATGATTGGCTGAGAGTGTATTTGATAATCACTACGACCTCCTATTTATATCCTACTTTACCCTTTTGCATACGGTGCTGCTACATATACATGAACCAAAACAACAGGTTCATTTGGAGATGCCTGTATAGTCTATGTGCTCAAGACTTACCAATTTGTAGCTTTGTTGTTGAGCTTGCACAGTTCAAATAAGGCCCAGTGCTTCCAATATGTCTTATTTTAGAGAAATCTTAATGTTTGTACGAAACATACAGTACAAATTCAGAGGGTAAAGATAAGATAAGCAGAAATGATGTGACATCACACACAATATGAAAGGCAGCTGATGGTCAGATTTTGACATGAGGTTTGATATACATTAAAGTCTTGGAGATAGAGCTGTTCTGAACTGATCTGATTGGCTGAGTTTAAGCTCTAGATGGAGGCTATCCAAAGCTGATGTAACATTAAACTGAAGCATGATGGAAAAAGTCAGATTGGAACCGAGGAGGCAGCTGATATGTAATCAAGTGAACACCCACATCTCTCAAGCTCTATTCCATCCACTTTGTCTCCAAACTCAGGCTGAGATACTCAGGTGATGTCAGTTGAGTAATCTTTTCAGACCTGACAAAGCTCCTCCAGAGTTGAGTGTAACCTACATATTTATACAGACCGAGTATCACTCCTTAGGCTAGTAAATTTACTTAAATGTCAGATTGGTGGAGTGCCCCTTAAAGCAATAAAATGTGGCAAAATTGACTACTTCATGAAATACATTTCTACAATATCTTCAGTTTTTTTATGCATTTCATACTAAATTACCAGTGTCATATAACACCTGATGCTAACAGTACTGGATAATGAAGTACATATGACAGTGAGATAGTCACCAGAGAGTCTGCTGACTTTCTACGGTAGTAAATGGCAAGCTCATCCAAGTACAGTACAAAAACTAAGACTAATGACATTTTGATTATTACCTTTATCTTGTGTTGCTTCTGTGTCCCTGAGGTTTAACAGTTAGCTTACAGTGACCGGCCAATTAATCCAATACAACAGCTCTGCTATAAATTCTACTTTTTTCAAGTTTATGCATTTTCCATTCTCAACATTGTCAAAAAAGTGATAATTTAACTTTATGTTTATTACTGAGGTGGTAATAAGTGGTAGTGATGGTGTATTTAGGTGCATTACATTGACTGGTCTTCCTAATATTGTTCCCCCCTCATGTATGTTAATGGAGTGGACAAAATATTAGGAACATCATCCAATATAATGCACCCTAGTACTACACCAGTATAAACTTCATAAAAGTAGAATTTATAGCAAAACTGTTGTATTGGATTGAATTAGAGTGCACAGATGAACCTAATGAAGAGGTCAGGGGTCAGGGTTAGGGTGTATATGCTTTTTTTTTGTCCTCAGAAGCCTTCGTAAGTTTCATTCAACCAATACTTGTATTCCTATTATCAAAGTATGTTCAGTTTGGATGTATTATGAGACATGGATACTGTGTAGATGGTGACCAATGAAAGTTCATCCAGTGTATATGATGATTTTTTCCCCCTCTCGTCCTACATTGTGATGCTTGCTGATACTAAAATGGTACTAAAAGGAAGGTAATAATTATAATTTGAGGTCAATTGATGCATCTTTTATAATGACTATGGGGAGAATGATTTAAGGGTTGCAGAGCTACAGTTGACCAGTGGGGCTGTTCAACACTGTATATAACCATATGTTAATAGAAGCATGGATTAGAGCTTGATAATAGAATCACTTGTCTTGTGTATAGACATAGGAGAGATAAACATACCTTGCTGGAACTCATTGATCCTCTTGATGGCCTCGTCTCTCTCCTCCTCCAGCCTCTTGCACTTATGTAGGAGAGACATACAGAATAGCTTTAACACAGGACCGCTGCTGTTTTAATCAACCTTCAAACTGTCCGCCCATATAACTGCACAACTCTTACAACAGTTCATCTAATATAATGAACACATGTTAAATGATACTGAGAGATAAATTGGGTTTGGAGGTAGAAGGGCAGGTGATGAAACATGGTTATTGTGTCCAAAATTGACCGTGATGTTTCCTGATAACGTGACTGATGGAAATCATGGAAATGTTGTTGTTGGATTTCATTGAAAGCTGTTGTATTGTTACGAGATAAATGACACCGTCGAGCAATCAGCACACATTAGGCACAGTGTACCTTTATTTAGCTGTTGTCACTTTCAAAATGAGCCAATCCAGAGAAAAGTGCAAAAGCTTTTAATAATAGCGTTTAATAGTCACTGCACGTGCCTTTTTCTATCTCTGTGTTATCAATAATTATTACTATTTGGTAAGGGTTTTTTTTTTTTAAATCTAGCTTTAAAGTTTATCCAGATTTACTCTACATACTATTAGCTTCATGATTAAAATAGAACATAGATATCAGGGTTGGGTCCAGGTGTCCGTTTCGACACATACGCCAAACAATACCTCTTTTATTATCTGATCACACCGGGGAGTTTAGACTTCTTTGGTGCTAACTGAGCATTAACAGCAACTGGTTTTACAGTTAAAAGGCTCTGCTCTTCCAGGGAGGTTTAAAAGAAATGAAGCAGCAACAAGAATTCTGTGGAAAAAACTACTTTCACCTTAATAAACATTAGAGCCCGACTGATATGTCATTAATGTGTATTTGATCATTTTTCTTAATTCAAGTTAAATATATACTTACAAGTCTTTTTGTTTTTTAGTTAGTTTTAGTTAATTCTAGTTATTTATAATGATTCCATTCTCAGTGTAGTTCACTGTTTCAGTGCATTGTCATTTTATATAATAAAGTTTATTGTCAAACTGTAAAAAGTCATGCCTTCATTACATATCTTTGTCACAAGTGTCTGATAACTACATTTAAGGGATAAATGCAAAAAAATGTATGTTTATGTATCTATTCTTTACATGTCAAATTAGAGGATGACATATCGATATCGGAATTTTTGTACTCCTCAATATCAGTATTGGTACTGGCCTTAAAAATCCAGTATTGGTCGGAGCTCTAATAAACAAACATGGTCATTAAATCTTTGTTAAATCAACAATACAGATACATGTACCACATGGGCTGAGTAATAGTGACAAGTTATAATGACAGCAATGTACACCTGCATGAATATGATAGGATGTAAACATGGATGCAATCAGCCAATAGAAATGCAACTTATTTGCTCGGCCTGAACTAAAACTAAACATGGCATGAATTTTGTGTCGACGTGAAGCAGCGGTAAAACAACCTCATCTAAATGAAATATCCAATCACAGAATAAATATAGTGTAAGCAAATCTGACAAGACATTTGATGCCAGCATGACAGTTTATGATACTGCAGCAAACACATTTTTGGTGATTTGGTTCCGAAACAGTACTTAAGCTTTGTACCCAGTCTTTACATGTTCCACTATTTAGAGTTTGGACCAGTACTAACAGCTAAGCATTAAAATGAATTCCTTAGACATACCTCATTTGTTGCTGTCTCATGCTTCTTTTGCAGGCCTTCATACTCCTGTATAGCTGTGGGAAGTAAAGGATGCCAGTAAGCCATCTTCATAAGAAAATCACAATTAACCAAATGTCAGTGAAGATCACAGAAGTCACACCTTCCTGTTAAAAACGTCTGTAGCATGTGATGACGTCTCATCCAGTGACTACTGCGGCTTGTCTCCTGTGTCAGCTGACTATCACAGCATGGAATGTTGAGTTTAGTAACGCCCCTGTTGTGTTAATATTTGCTTTTTGGGTTTAACTTCAATAGTAACAGCTTCTATAATCAATGTTCATTAATGAAGATAATCTGGCTGGTCAGTGCACAGATAAATGTGGTGATGCTGGAAACCAGAAACATACACTTAGACATTCACTTTTATTCAACGCAAGTGTCTCAGAAGTAAAATATTGATTTCCGGAACGTCATTAAACTTTCTTTGGTAGTTATGAGTCATTGGGATTGGAGATTCAAAAGAGGCAATATCTGTCATTAATTTGAACTATTCAGAAAAATCGGGTTTTGTCTGGCTCTTTCAATGATGTAGAACAGTCACTGAAGTGGCAATAAATCCTGCCAGAGATAGTCCACATTTTTGTTTAGCTATATCCACTGATAAGAGGGACCAGTATCTTAATAAACACAGCTGGGGAGATTGTGACATTGGTCTATGCAACCACTCTCTGATACTTTTAATTACTTTGTTTCCAAAAAAGGAGAAAGAAAAGAACATTCACACATTTAATGAAGTACCTTTCTAGTCTCTACTACTTCTCATGACATTCAGGAAACTGACTCACAAAGCCTTTTTTTTTAGCATTGAGGGGAAACTGTGAATCAAAGGCTTTTTTAAAGAAACAGTCTGATATTTTGGGATGCACTGGTTAGTAAGCATACCCTCCAGTATGGTCCAGAAATAACTGAACATGAGGGGAATCCCTGTGCATTTACTCTGCCTCAAAAGTTTAAAAAAAAGTCCATCCTGAGGGGAACGTGAAAGTCTAAATGTCATGGTAATCGACTCTAACCACAGCCTCATGGTGGCATCAGAGGAAAAATTAGGGCATCACTAAAGTCATTGTGATACATGTTCTGGGAACTATAAACATCATGCAAAAATGTTCCGATTCAACCAGAGGTTTTTTTCATTGGACAAGCGAAAATTTTAAGCACTCTTATCGGGATTTATCCACTGGACATTATAAATGTGTATGCAAAATGTTGTGATAATTAATTTAACAGTTTTCAAAATTTCAAAAGTATCACCAAAGTCAGTAGAATTCATCATCTGGGGACTTTCCATCCAATAGTTGAAGAGATATTTTAACAACAGACCTACGCTGCCATCCACAGAATGAAAAAAACACCATTGAGCCTTAAGATACTTAAAGGTGTACAGTCATATCTCAAAAGGCACAGAGCTTTCATTACCCTCTGCACTGTATCATGATTGTGGGCTGTGGTTTATCAGCAGGATTACAGCAGTTAACTGTAGAGAACTCCAGGTACGCTATGCGAAAATTGACTTGTGATGATTTCAAAACTTATATTTTTCAGTAATATTTACTAAACTAAAGCAAAATATCAGCTAATATGAAAGGGGCTCTAAAATGAGTCCTACTTTATTAGCTGATCTTGATGCCATGTCTAGTTTTAATATCTTCATTATATCAGTTATGTCCTTTTAAAAGCATATTTCTGGATTCATTTGTGTTTTATTACTGCACATTATAGTAATACTTCAGCATAAGAGTAGGCTTCCGTACACTGAATGGAGGAAAAGAGGAAGGGGGTATAAAGGGTCCCAGAAGTTCATTTTCGCCCTTGGGCCACCCAGCAGCTTAGTCCGGACCTGCTGTGCACACAGACCAAAATCAAGTTCCTTGCATGGTGTGCCAAAATCAGAGGGCAGAAAATAATGTGGGCGGTGTGCTAATAACAGAGTTGTGAATTATGCATCGTTTAATCAAATGATTGATTCTTAACCATTCTTACACTCACTACAGTCATCCTCTTTTTCTCTGTTTCTTGTATGATTCCGCAGTTACAAATAATAATATATATATTTCCAGTGTTGGGGAGTAACTACTTACATGTAACAGCGTTATGTAATGTAATAACAAAATAATTAGTAATTAGTAACTATTACAGTTACTGATGAAAATGTTGATGATTATAAAGGAGGTTACATCTGAAGTCACACCTTTAAGATTTTAAACTGACTCCTCATTTTTAAAAGATATTTAAAATGTTACTGAATACATATATTGCTGTTTTTAATTCTATTTGTTTTATATTTTGTAAATAAATCATGATGTTGGCTTAAATGGTCACAGTACCAATTAAGCCAAACCCAGACTTCATACTTTTTCATAAAACGTACTTATTTACTTTATATATTTTTTAAATCTACATGAACTAATGAATACATTTTCAAATGAGAGATAAATGTTGCTTTATAAGAAATGATCTCTCTTATAAATCATCATGTCAGTATCCATGAAAAACAGCTGGACTTAGATGTTGGTGTTTAATGGGAACACTTACCCTAACAGCTGGAAACATTGGTTAGAACATTAGAAAAGTCATCAAAAAGTCATCACATGTAATAAGTTACATTACTTTGATGAAGTCATTGAAATAGTTACATTACTTATTACATTTTAAACAGAGTAACTCGTAATCTGTAACCTCTTACATTTCTAAAGTAACGTTCCCAACCCTGTTTATTTATTATTTTATAATAAAGTCAAAATGTGCTCTCTGGGTCAATGTTCCCAGTTCTACACAGACATGAATAAGAAGTAAAGCTGCACCATCAGAAGGAGTAAAAGCACAGTGTGAGTACAGTAAGTCCCCTGAGCTGCTGTTTGGACTTTGGCCCTGCAAACAAGAACCCTTAAAGCTGGGAAAGTAAGGAACACCTGCAGAAGTCACTGAGGTTGTTGACTATCAAAGTAAATTTAAAATGACTATTCTGTATGTAACAAACTGTGGTCACACTAAAAAACTGCTTTTCAACATAGTGACAGGTGATACAGGTGATTAAACCTCCAGCTTCTATAAAATATAAGATATCAAACCACTGGAGGTGGTAAATAATGTGGGGAAATATTTATATTAAAGTCAAATATGGATTCGTGTATGACTTGTATGCTTCCCCTGTATCCTCCTCTAACCCCACCCTCAAGAAAAACACACCTTAAACATTCTTTGTAAGTCATAGTCGACCACTAACGTTACAGCACCAATGTTGCACAATTTATATGAAGCGAAATTTCAAACGTTAATGTTACCATGTGTTATAAAACAGGAGCAGTTGTAACTATATGACATAAACATTTAATATTTCCAAAAATCTTACCTCGGTCTGACAACTGTGTGACCAGAGTGATTTTCTCCAGCTCCTCTGCAGCCATGACGACTAATTGTCCAAAGTTCAACAGGAAGTGCTGATTCGAGGCAAACCTGTCCGAGCGCGAGCTATACAAGCAAACAGGTGCATTAACACGAGCCCTGCTTATCTGTTGTGTCTACATCTCCAACACAATGTATAGTGTTATATTAAATATGGTGATTGCTAACACCATATATCATATAAACAATATTTACATACAAAACATCGTTCTTGGAAAAAAAAAAAAAAGACTTCTTAAAAATGTTCTACATCCGCCTCTGATCACCACATTTCATACTGTTTTTTTTTTTTTTTTTTTCTGGGAGTGAAATTGGCTTGACTACAAGAAACAAGAAAAAATGAAAGAATTTCAGCATTGAATTTCCATCTTTACCAACAATATGTGAAACAAAATAGTCTGAGCTCAAAGCTCCATTGACCCGCTTTTCAGAGGAGCACATCATTTCATACAGAAAAATGGATCCATAGTGTTCACACCAAACTGTGCTCTTATCAGGCTGTAAACACGTGTTGAAAAAGCTATGGTTTATAGAGTTAGTAGTTAGCAATGACAATTAAAAAAACAAATAGGTAATATGTGATGTGTACAGTCTAATCAGCAGATTATGTGGTGCGGTTGGTAGAAGGAAAACACTTGTCTCTGCATTCTCACAAAACCCTTCAAATATATATTAATTTAAAGCAAATTTGAGCAATGACCAACATATTCATCTTTAATAAGATTACTTATGACATTTTACATGTTGCTAAATGATGTTGATTGATCACAGTTCCTCCCTGAATTAAAGAGCTGACTGTCTGAGGATGCTGAGAAACTTTATATAAAGAATAACTGTAGATAGATGATAGATGTATAGAGCTGAGACAATAGAGACAAGTATTCTCATTTCATTTAATTTATTCATGGACACATAAACTCACAAAACCATCATGGTTGCACAACAAAGAATTAGTTTCTGTAGACAGTGGGAATGTTTAATATACTCTTATATACGTGTATACTTTTAGCAAACACAAATCAAACAACAGAACATTAATAATGTAAACATCCACTGTATTCTTGTAGAGGAAGCAAGAGGGACCGCAACAGGGAAGAAAGAGTCGAAGCCAACAAAAAAATACTGCAGTTGCCTTTTAAAGAATTCATGTGGGTGGACAAAATAACAGGAACACCCTGGAAGTAAACACCAATTTGCTGATGTTCATAATGTTTAGTTTGTGAAATTGTAGGTTTGTAGTGTTGTTCAGCAAAAAACACTTTTAGTTTAGAAAATGACAATCAATTAGAATCAACACTTCAGACAGTCTCAATAAAAAAAACATTATCTTTCAACAAACTGATACTGACTGCAGGGATACTGTCTTCTGTAAGTTCGTCAACCCTCATATCTACACACAGCTTTCTTCAGTTTGAATCCTCTTATTTTGGTGGGTATGGATATTACATAGTATTTTCTTTTAAAAAAAGAAGAAGAAGAAGAGGGTGTTCCAACAGTAACACCTCAATAAATAAGGACTGATCTATCATTTTAAGGATATGTTCACTTCTTTTTTTTTTTTTTGCAATCAAGGGTAGATTACAACCACAGACAATTTCCATACACAAGTTCTGGACACAGATACGCTACAGTACATCTACAGAAGGGGGGGAGATCATTGCCCTGTTCTAATTCAGGGTAGGGAGAGAGGGGGGGCTAAGGTGAATGACAGGAGAAGGAGATGAATTGGTGGTAATGAACAGTGAAAAAAGAAGGGAGGTGAGGTTTGGGATGGAAGAAGAATCGACATCAGTCAAGAGATGCACAGGCTGCGATGGAAGAAAAGAGGGGGAGGAGGAGGAGGGGGAGGAGGGTGGTGGGTAGGAAGGTGAGGGCTTTAAGAACAAGAGCATCCCTTATGGCGCCTCAGTGGCGGGCGGCAGACTCCCTGGGGTAGAACTCTGCCAGGGTGCTCTGAGGAATCCTCTTGAGCATCTCCTTGGGGAAGATTCGCAGCAACTGCCAGCCGATGTCCAGGGTCTCATACACCGTCCTGTTGTCATATGGGCCTGAGGGACACACACACACACACATTACTGCTACTGTATATCACATGAGGTAAAAAATACTCTTAAAAGCAGTCAGTCAAAAGAAAAGGACACCTGGAAAGTAATTGTTAATTCAGATTGTTGGCCTCTTGGAGGAAGCAAAAGAAAAAAAGCTAAAACCACAATGACATAATTACCTTATAAAACGGTAATGACAAATGTGGTATTTTGTGCTTATTTACACAAACAGCAAACAGTTTGTGCTCAGAATACTGTCTGATGGGATGTATAAGTCATCACTCTGTTGTTCTGCTTATATATTTATATGTACATAGAGAGAGAGAGAAAGATGGAGAAATACTGAGAAAGCACACAAGGTAGGGTCAATTGTGTTTATTTTTCAAGGACAATATTCCAATAGCGAGCTCTCAAATTATTTGTGCCATGACAATCCCTCCATTCAATTCCTGATCAAGGATATAGTTTGAAATTTTATGATTTCATTTTCTTTTCTTTTGTGGTGGTCAGCTATCAGGCAAGCAACAATTCTGGTGTAATTACATTAGGTGGAAGATATGAAGCTCGGGTATATAACAAGAGAGAGAATTGTGGTGTATCTAGAAAATGATCGGTTTATTAGAGCTCAAAAAATACACAAAAGCAACATTACATTGTTTATTATATCTCGCTGCAGGTAAAAATGAGGAATCATAAGCTTATCTGAATCACCTTAATTGAGGCTTTTTTAAAAAGGTTTGAGTAGAATATGAGTGTTTCGGTCTGTGGTAGACTGTAACGCAGACAGGATCCAGCCAGTACTTGTTAAGACTTTAAAAATGTTAAAGACTGGAAAGAAAAATCTCCCAATTGTTTGCTGAGATGACAAAATCAGATAGTTTAACCCTCCTGGTGTCGTCAGGTCAATTTTTACACAGGAGGACAACAGGTGTGATTATGTGCCACCATTAAAACAACATCATCACTAAACTTTGACTTATACCAGTCTGTGATAATCCATCAACGTATTTTCTTAAATTTAGTTAAAATAATTCATTATTTTTAACTCAAAAATGAGGTATAGTTTCATTTAAATGAGGCCTACTGACCATCATTTCCAAAAATAAGTGTAAAACCTGTGGTAATAAGTTGGAATGAAGTTGGCTAAAAAGGTCCAACGCAGAATTGGGTGATAATTTCTACCTTATGTTTTATGAGCAGTCAGTTTTGACTCAGGTGGACAACAGGTGTGATTATATGCCACCATCAAAAAAATCTGAAAGGTTTCAAAGCAGCATCACGACTAAACTTTCTGTGATTCAATCAATATATTTGCCTCCGATCTCAAATTTAGTTCAAATAATTTATAATTGCTTTTAAAATCAACTTCGGTGCAGCTGCTGGACTCTATTAGTTAAAAAATAAAGGTTAAAAAATGTTGCTGAGCTGGTGGATTTGTGTTTGTCATAACAGAGAATTCAATCAATCCCGATCAAAATAACTTTATATTTTAGTGCCCTTCACCTTCTGACAATACATTTCCTAATAAATATCTAACAGCACTGTTATCTGCTAACTGACCTTAGATGTAGTTGGTCTCTGCTGTGGACAGTTTGGTTTCTAATGGAGGTTGTTGTACAGTAACTGTTTGGATATTCTTGTGTGTGTGTGTGTGTGTGTGTGTGTCCATTTTCCATCTTTTCCCATCTTGTCTTGCTGTGATGACTATTCTCCTGTGGAATCCCATCAGCGCTCTAAAGAGGAAATACAGCTCAGCGTGTACAGAATCTAGCGAGAAGGTTAAACTGTGTCAGTGCTGTGCTTTGTTTAGTCGTAGTTACCACTAAGAAAAGAGATGGCCGGGTATCCTCGACCAACAAAGGTACGAGGAAGCGACACAGATCAATATTTTCCAGGGACAAACAAACTCAGAAATACAATGTGAATGTCACGTCAACCGCCGTTCTCAAAGCAATATGCTGTAACGGACGAGTTAAAATACTCGATAACGTGAAATGTTCTCTACTGATTGCTAGTTTCCTCTTTATTTGAGAGCACCACTCCACATGTATTCTGATCTTATTTCTGTTTAAAGATAATTAAAACATTAAAAATATTTGTTTTTATTTTAAAGCATAATATGTAACATCTGCACTCCAACATAATTACCCCGGGCTTTAATAGAGAGGTGCAACATAAGTGTAGTGACTGTATATAAAACACATGTTCGGTAAAGATCACCTAGGTTACGCAAGCAAACAAGAGACGGGAGCTAGCTGCCGATACTCACCTTTCAGAGTGATAAATAAAAGCATCCTCCTGGGAACACCAGATCATGTTAACCCTCTTGAGCTGCCACCACTCTCACCTTTTGAATTATCTTTACAATCACAGTACCAATGATGTGGAAAAGTTCCATATGTGGTTCAATTTATAATTTAACAGGTTGTTTTATGTATTTAAATGACAGTTTTACTGCTAACTATGTGAATAGTCTAGTTTGTTCTAAAGGTTTTTACAAACCAGTAAATCAGTCTTCTCCTGCTCCCACACTGTGTAAATAAAACAGCTGCTTTGTTATTTTATTTTATGAAGTCCTCTCCACTGATTTTACACATGAAAGTGTTTCCAGGTGTTGGAGTACTACTGCATATGCAAAAAAAAATTGTTGTGTATAGCTCTTTGTGATGAATTGCAATTGGGGCTGAAGAGAATAAGTTCGACGATGAAAAGAATGTGGGGGTGTGGAGCTAGAAAGAAGTGAAGTTAGCAGACCTCTGTAGCTGCTCCACCTCTAAACTGGAGGCATTACCATGAATCATTGACCCAACTGTCAACAGCTGGCTATAGAGATGCAGATAGACCAGTCACAATTACTTTTGTTGGACGATATATCGTCTCAGAAATAATCGCGATAATTGATATTATTGTGATTTGAAGATCATTTTATACCACTGATATAATGATAATATAATAGCATGATAATGATTGGAGAGTGGGCGCTACACTTGTGTAAAAACACAGAGTGTCATTATGGTTGGGGACAGAGTTATTTACCTTTAATTCTTCTACAGTCTCCACTCAGGACGTACACAGTGAGGAATGGAGGACACTACTTGTTTAGCCAATGTGACATGAATAGAGTCTTAGCTGCTAATGTGAAGTGTGGCAATATAGAGGTCAAAGGTCATGTCCATGTATCATATGATAAGTCCATATATAGACATGATGAAAATTATGTTATTGTACTGTAAGTAGATCATGTAATTATTGTGACAGGCCTAGATGTATTTCAACAATTACAGACACCCCACCTCTGTGACTATAAAAATACAGTAGAGAGCATCCTCTTACCCTGAGCAATGAAGTTCTTCTCAA
The DNA here is from genome assembly GCF_963691925.1 of Scomber scombrus. Lineage (NCBI taxonomy): Eukaryota > Metazoa > Chordata > Actinopteri > Scombriformes > Scombridae > Scomber > Scomber scombrus. The sequence continues at coordinate 2,280,211 of NC_084981.1, forward strand.
ACTTCTGTAGGAACTCAAGGTAGAGCAGATCATCAGATGTGAGGGCCTCCTCTCCCACCACAGCCTTCATGGCCTGGACGTCCTTTCCAATGGCATAACAGGCATACTGCAGAAGAGGAGGGACATGAATATGAATGATGATGAAAAATGGTGACAAACATCTGTATATAATCGTTGTCCTCTCTAATTTTTAGTAATAACAGCATACTGCATATCATGGACTCAACTATATTTCACTGCTAATTTTAAAAAACATTTCTGAACATTAGAAGCATGGAATCATAGTTATATGAAAGAGAACATGCTGTGCTTGAGGTATATTTAAAATACTTTAATAAATAACCTTTCCGATCAATATTAGCACCAAATATAATCAGTCAGTAATCACATTTTTGATGTTTAAATACAAAAGTGCTCATTTTTATGTCTGAGGTAGATTATGTCCATTTTTGATGTCTGAACAAAATGTAACTGAATCAAACCTCATTTGGGAACATTTGGGTATTGTTTGAGTGCTGCGATGATTTAAGTTACCACGACATGAAATGCAACAATTGGTCTAAATCAAAAATCGATCCTTCGTTCTGGTTGCTTCATGTGGAACAGTTGTGGTAGTTTAGCAAAATGTTGTGCTCTCGCAAAGTTTGTGTAGATGTCTTGAATTTGCTTTAATTATTGCATTTGCAAAAATCGTAAGTCACAGAGGGAATGATGTGTTACCAGCTGGTTAGAGACATCAGCGTGGTCCTTCCTGGTCATCCCCTCACCGATGGCGGACTTCATCAGACGGGACAGAGAGGGCAACACATTGATGGGTGGGTAGATCTGAAAGACAGGTACAGGACTGTCTGGTTAAACAGTCTCTGCATGTTTCTTCATAATCATTACAGTCAGTTTATTTACTTTGCTGTTAGATTAATCTCTTGAGTATGACATCAACATAAATGTAACAATAAAGCACGGGACATATTGAATCAAAGCTGACATCTTAACTAAGAACCAGTTCCGGCCCTTTGGCCCAGGTTTGATGACTGTTGTGTTAAAGAGAACTGATGAATACCTGTCTGTTGTGCAGCTGTCTGTCAACGTAGACCTGACCTTCTGTGATGTATCCAGTCAGATCAGGAATTGGATGGGTGATGTCTGTTAGAGACACAAAGAATATATGTCATCACAACATATCTAATAGTCTTGTATTCACTATGTAAAATTGATAAAACACCACTGGATTAACTTTCTATGTTGTACTATGATATACATTATATTTAATACCTACTAATAGTTGAATTTACATTCTGAGTCAAAGAATGACCGACTATTTAAATCAGTTGAATTTAGGCATTAAAGCAAGGCCACACATAGGACAGAAATGGATAGAAAGCGTTAGCTTCCCAGTTTAAAGACCTTTACTCTAAATCAAGAGGCCGAGAGCCCTTGGGAACACCAGCAGTGTTTAGTAAAAGCCGACACAATCACCTCCCTGTGATGCTGTAATGGGGGACTACTGTTCAACTAGATAGGAGTAGGCTCTTCATACGTGTTGCTATGGTAACTGCAGGCATCAAAAATGTCTCCGCAGTCCATTTCTGTCCATTTCAGATGCCTACTCCAGCCATTCAAACCATGACTTTGACGAGAGGTTTAAGCATTTTTAAACATGAAAATAGAACAAGTACTGACAGTTACACAGGTCTGAGGCCAAAGTAGGAAAACTATTAATATTGCTTTAAAATGCAAAAAATACATGGGTTCATTATTCATATTTATGTCCTCAT
>NC_084981.1:2286985-2421985 GCF_963691925.1 Scomber scombrus
GACTAAAATAGTGTCTACATCTCTACATAATATCACTGACAAAAAGAAAAGACTAAAATGGAATTTGGAAAAAACATTTGAACAGAATCTCTACAGCTTTGGGTGATGAACACTTTAAATGGTTAGTAAAACTTTTCATTTATTTTCGAGTATTTCCTCTGATGGTATTTGAGCTGCAGTGACAGAGTAGATTACTTAATCAATGAAAATCAAGTAATTATTATTTGATTAACAACTTCTTAGATGTGAGGATTTGACGCTTTCCTTCATCTCACATCAGTATTTTCTTACATATTTAGTTTTAAGGTTGCTTTTTTAATCTGCTTTTACCTCCGTTTTTAAAGTTAAGGTTTTTGTATATATTTTCTTATTTATTTATGTATGGGTATGTATGGGCTACTGGACACCTGAATTTCCCCTATCTATCTGAATGTCATTGGATTACGGTCTGCTTGTCATTTGAAGATGTCACCTTGTGCTCTATGAAATTATATCAGACATTTTTTTGACGTTTTTATAAACAAAACAATAACTTGGTGAATCTAGAAAATAACCAGTAGATAAACTGATAATGAAACTAATCATTAGAGTCAGCCCTGGTTGGCATCTTCTCAAAATATATACACTAATTGGCACGTTTCAAGTCTGAATAGATGAGTTAAATGCTTACTAAAAACAGTGTGACTAAAACTCAAACATGGACTTTTGATTTCAGGAGTAAGACTCAGTTTTACATTCTCCACACTTCATACATGTCCAGAAATAGATTATTTAAATTATTTATTAGTTATATATCTATTTCAATGTATTTTATGTGTTTTTGAAAGAGCTTTTCTCGTAATTTCATTCTCTTTGCATCTTGGATGAATAAGACCTCTGCAATGCTGCACAAAACATTATACTTATGCTGTGGTTTACAATCTTTTTTCACCATTAAACAGATGCATTGCTGTCAATGACAGCACAGCGTCTTTGCATTTGGCCTTTTAAAACATTCATTTCCATGTGTTGACTTGTATAAATCCCTCTTAACACTGCTTTGACAAACTCTCCTGCAAAACTGACCACAATAGGATGTAAATTGATAGAGAAGTGGAGGAGGGAAGGATTAGCGTTTAGCAAGTGAAGCAAGTGTGTGTGTGTGTGTGTGTGTATGTGTGTGTATGTGAGTGTTTAGCAGAGGTCAACCTGTCACAATCGGGGCATTACAGCAGACGGGAGGAGCAGCTGAGGAGAGAGAATTTGATACCGCAGGGCTGACAGTGTTAAGGGTCTGTTGAATTAGTAACCTGTCTACATGGCAGGAGGATATGCTCAGAGGTGCAGAAGTAACAAGAGGGACTTAAAGGTTAAATCACCTGGTGAATAAAAGACAGAAAGCGGGGCGGGAGAGAGAGGGGGACGGGGTGTCACGTCAGGGTTAAGAGGGGGATTAGCATCCCAGATGGGAGGGGTGGAAGAAGGGGAAAAAAATAGAGGTTTGAACATGTGTGTGCCAGAGTTATTATAGTTTTGAAATGTTCATTAGTTTTTATTTATTTTTTCAGTTTGTTTATTTATTTTTTTAATTTCAGTTTAGTTTTAGTTTAACAAATGATTAAGTAGTTTTAGTTAAATTTTTATTTTGAGGAATTGACTGGTTTTAGTTACATTTTTATATAGTTTTAGTCTTAGTTTTTCAGGTATTAGAAGGAAAGCCTTGATTTGTGTTGAAAAGGATGAAATGATGTATGACACTGAGGTAAGGTTTGCTGTGTTTTAGGTGTAGCTGTCTGATTGTGACTTTCACATTAGTGAGATTTTTCCAGGCGGGGAGTTCCGGTCCTCTGAAATGAGGCCAACGCGGAAGTAACTTAAAACTGCATTCTATTAAAAGGCCACCAGGGGGCGACCGTTTTGGTGTCAAAAGGACTTCCGTCTCTATACAAGTCAATGGAGAATTCACCAACTTCTCACTTGATTTCTAACCTCAGTAAACGTTTTCAAAATGTGTTTATGGTCTCAATCGCTAGTTTAAAGCCTTCTTCAATGCAGTATGATGTTCATTTGGGACATTTTGGCCTCCCTGATTTTATATGTGACGATAAAGCAGGGTATGCATTAGGCCGTGGCTACGTCGTTATTGACAGATTGATTGGTTCACAGGTTCAGGAGGGCGCCTCATGCTCCTCCTGATGCCCATATAAGTAGAATCCGTGTTTTTATTTTTCCCAGCATGCACCTGAAATTTTCAAGATGGCGCTGCTCAGATCCGATACTATTGGCTTCCGAGCAGCAGTCCACAAACCAATGGGTGAAGTCACGGATGTTACGTCCATTTCTTATATACAGTCTATGGATTTTTCCCTTTTAGCTGTATCGCACAAATGTTTCCTTTACTGTTTTACTTTTATCTACTGTGAGGTCGGAGTCAAAATATTCCCATATTGGGCTGTGATGTTTTCTGCCCGGAACAACTTCTTTCTAGAAAATCATAAATTGCCCTTTAAGAATCTTCTTCTTGTGCGTTATGCAGTAGTCGGCATCCGTTACGCTGCCACCTACTGGAACAAGCCTGATATCTTAAGAAGTCGAACTGTTCAGTTTAGTTTTATTTAGTTTTGCATTGTTCATTGTAGTTTTTATTTAGTTTTCGTTTTTTCTTCATCATTTTTCTTTTTCTTTCAGTTAAATTATTTTTCCCTGCTAGTTTTAGTTTTAGTCAACTATAATAACCCTGGTGTGAATGCTGTGGTTTGCTTGCTTACTCCCATGGCGGCAAAGACGATGGCAAAGTTCTCAGAGCTGTAGTCCATCACATCCTTGGACTTCTGCACCAGGCCGGCCTGCCGACAGATCTGAGCAGCAATCTGAGAGGAAAGAAAAAGACACAGGAAGGGTTAAAGAAAAGTCTCAAACTAAAAACATTTTAAGTAACAACATTTCTACTATATACACTCCAAAGCAGAGTCGTAATGCTCTGCCTGCAGCTTGAGAATATGTTCCTGCAAAATGGAAGCTTTAACAAGTTGTCCACCTCTACTGAAGCAGTCTAAACTCCAGATCAACCTTTCTTTTAGGTTTAAAAGTAAACATTTTGTTGTTATAAGTGTTGTGTGTGCAGCAAAATAAAAGTACTTTTTACTCCTAGAGCTGCAATGATCAATCAATTAACTGATTAACAATTTCAAGGATATTAAATGACAAGTTTTTCAATAAGCAATTAACTGTCTCAGTGTTTATGTGCATAAGTCACCATGAATTTGTGGACTCAAAGAGGAATTTCATGCTTATCACTTAATGTAATGGCCTGTGTGTTCATCTGGCCTGACCTCTCCATGCACCCTGAGACAAGGCACCTGGCCCATAGAGGAAACCGCCACATGAATGACCTCCGTGACATGTGCTTAATGAAACAACGAGCCAAAATTTCACACCATCCCGAAGGCACGACAAGCGGGTCATTATTAGGCAAACTGCTCACGCTGTGTTTGTTTGGCTGATTCTACTGTGGGACCCTTTTGATCATGCGCTTTCAAAGTGAGGATCGGATGGAGGATGACAGCTGTATTTATGCTCATAATACAATAACTGACTGAAGACACCGATGCTATGACAGTTCAGTTATTTTTCCACTAGATAACAGTTTAAGTTAAGTCAGTCAGCTTCTCTCCTAGATAAACATTTTAGCAGAAATATGTCAGTTTTCCAAATGTTTATCTTCACTTGGAGGTACTGATAAGATAAAGCTGCAAAGACAGTCACCTCAAACTCTTCTTTTAGCTCCGCTCGCAAACTCCCGAGAAAAATATCTGGCTCTTTATGCCACTGACACACTGCAGGACTTTGAAAAATGTCAAGTCGCTGTAATGTTCACACTGCACCACTTTCTGTCTTGTAATCAGGAATCTTGAAGATGTGGTTTGCACTACATGACTGATCTGCATAAAGGATCTTTCGCCAGGAGGAACCCCGAACGAGTCTGTCTGGTCTCCGAATTATGTTTTGTCACAAAGACACACATGAGAAGTGACATAGGACATGACGAGATACCATCCACTTCCACAAATGGATGTCCGCAAGAAACGAGCAATCCAATTTGTTTGTGCGTATGGAAGAAAGAGAAAAGAACATGGATGAGAGAATGGATTAGAAAATTCAAGCTTCGGCACTGATTTGCAAGTGCAAAGAGAATGGTGATTTCCCCCCGATCTGGGTTTTTTATTGTCCATCTCCCAAAACTGTCCGCGAGTGGAAAATCAGGGTCACAATCATGTAGTGTGAACTCAACAGAAACTCTGAATTTAAATCATTTTTACATCTCTGATTTCTACTTGTATTTGCAAATCAACTTATGGTGATGATTCAGAATCAATCCAATTGAATATAGTCTTATTCCCTGTGTCAAAATGATGTAATTTCAGTAGTGACATCATACAACACATAATCAGTTCCAGGCTGCCGGTGGCCCGAGCGCATTTCAGACTAGCTAAATCAATGGTGCTCCATGGTGATCCATGGTGCTGAGGAAAAATAAGGTGGAGGATAAATTCTGGTTCACAGTCATCTAATCATCAGAAGCCAGCCAAGACCTTAAGCAAGATTTCTTACAGTTCTCCAAGGGACACAGTATCCATCCAGTCAACCTGCACAGAGTTAGATTGCTGGCTGAACTCTGTGGACAAGTCTGGCTTAAAATTTCTCATCCAGGCAGTGTAAGATGAACTTCAAAGCCCATCAAATCTGCACATATGGGGAAAAGCAGAGTCACAAGTGTTGAACCTTACAGCACATCCTCAGCTGCTGAAAGGCACTCAGAGAGCAATAACACTCATGGAGACCATCACTGACACCATGAGTATAGTGAGTTGAGTGGGCAAAGTGGTCCTGACCCTCCAAGCAGACCATTGCTTTTGTCATGGCTGAGGAGCAGCCACAACTTGCCAAAAGAACATCCTGACCTCTGCAAGGGACTATAACTGTTGGTGGACCAGCTGAAGTTCTCCAACCACATTGCAACCACTACCCTTTACAAGCACACATTGTCCTTGTGTCTGAATCCACCAAGCAAGCTATGCTGCTGGAGTTGACAGTCCCATGGGATAGGCCTTTGGAAGGAAGCTCTCCAAGCACACAGGCCTGGTCAGCAATTGTCAGCAGACTGGATGGAGGGTGAGGTGTCACACAGTGGAGATTGGATAGAGAACTCGCAGTCCATTTTATGACTAGAGCCTTCAGTCATTTGGGCGTCAAGGGAGAAAGGAAGATGACAGCCATCTACAGTACCACTGATGTGACAAAGACAGCATCAAGAAGGCTGTGGCTTAAAATAGGAGAGCTATGGATTATAAGTAGTCTATCTAGTAGGGCTGAGTATCATTTAAAAAGTATGATACCAGTACCAATCCAAGTACCCTTTAAGTTATACTGATACCAATTGAGTACTTCTTTCAATACCCATTACACATTTAGTGCTCTGTCTTTTATCCAGTGTAACAGGCGTGTAGTGTAGATACACTTTAGAGTATTTAGGTGGCATCTTGGCTGCTGAACTGCTAAGCGTGCTAACTCATATTTTTTTTAGCTCTGGGTACAAAAAGGATGGATTGCAGGTATTTTCCATACTACTTGGCATTGATTTATTTTGGTCAATACCTTTGAAAGGTATTGAGTACCAATGCCCAGCCCTACCCTACGATCTAGCCATCAAGCTGAAATCTGATCTCCCAAAATACACAGAGAAGTACAACACTGTTAGCAACAGCATTACATTTTGTCCCTGAGCACTGATGTGTGAAGGACTGTAGGAGTGAAGAGAAGAATACAGGGGTCAACACTGGTTTCTAAATTATTTTTTAGTTGAAGAGCATCAAGAACAGCCAATGGTTTTCTTTGTGGCCATTTTTTTTTCTTAATTTCATTTTAATTTGTTTTGCCTTGGGACAATTTCCAAAGCTGTCCTACTTAAGCTTGCATATTGTGACAAAAACCTCCATCTAGCTTAAAAATAACAGATCAGTCTCCTTCTTTCAGTATGACCTGATCTAGTTAGTTCAATTTCCACTCAGCCACAATAAAGCTGTGTGTGCTGCACAGATGTCTGTCACATAGATTAAAACAGACACTGGAGCAAAAGCCAGCACTCAGTGAATGCTTTACAAGCACAATGAGTTTGGTTAACATCTTGCTTCCTTTATGCTTGAAGTACCAATACCATAAGTAGACATTAAATGCAGGGTTTTTTTTTCCTGCTAGGGAATTTTTTTTGTTAACATTTTTCTCAATAACGTGTGACAGTCATGAATTAACAATCTCCAAAACACTTAATGATCTTATGCCACATGTTTTACTTCACCTCAACTGCTTTTATACAGTATATGACAGATATTCCAGTATGGGGGAGACTTGTCTAACATCAATGTGGGACAACTGAGTCATGAATTTCCATTGTGACGCTGAAAGAAAAAAAAAAACTTGAAAAAGGAAGCAGAACTTAAACTGTTGTCATGTGACACTGAAATGGCACACACATGAATGACCTGACTCATCAAAGTTAAACATTTCCATCTTCACATCACCGCTGACAAAACAAAAATATCTATTTTGACATTCTAAGCAGAAAACACTTTTAATCATACAGAGGATACATTATTAATTTTAGCACAGAGGTTCTTGTCCCATAACTTGTCAAGATTGCCAATTTGCTATAAGTGAACACATATATGGGTCAATGACGTATAAGGATTTAGAACAACTCAATTGTAGAATAATAAAAACAAGCATATCTAATGCAGTAGTTCAAACATTCAGAATGTTGTGTACCTGAAGCTCCATATTATACATTTGAAATTAAGTGATTTTAGTGGGTTTTTCAAGATTAATTGGCACTGGCCTTAAAAAGAGTCATGTGGTGCCACCACGATTCATCTTGAAATAAATTAATTTACTTAACACGCTTCACATCTTTTTTTACAAGTTTTCAGTAATATAAAGTGTTTGGAAACAAAGTATTTGCATTTTTTTAAAATCTTTGTAAATGATGGTCTTTTATTTATATAAGACATTTCAAGATGAATCATGGTCGCACCAAATGACTTTTTTTTCAGGCCAGTGCCAATTAATCTAGAAAAAACCCACTAAAATCACTTTCAAATTGTAATATGAATTGTCAGGTACACAACATTCTGAATGTTTGAACTACTGCATTAGATATGCTTGTTTTTTTATTCTAAAATTGAGTTGTTGAAAATCCTTATACGTCATTGACCCATATACGGAGAAAATTTTGAAGGATTATATTTAAATTGCATTTAGGCAAATGAGACATATTATTATTTATTGCAGGAGTTATTTTGTGAAGAACAGCAGCAATTTACTGTTTTGCATTACATTATTTGTTTAATCCTGCCCAGCCTACATATCTAAAGCATGATTTCCTACATGAAGTCCAGAGGGACTCTCTACTTACCCATACTCAAAATGCAAAATGTTGTATGACTGTATTACACTTAGAGGAGTCTGTGAAGAAACATCCTTCTCTGCCTCCTCTATGTGATGAATTACTGCTTAGCTAAACGGAACATTTCTGAATAGTGCTGCAAAATGTGTTTTAACTGCTGAAATTCAAGCTGAAATATTTCCTACCACTAAATTCCATTGTGGCTGAGCTGGAGGTGTGTTGACGTGATGGCTCAAAATACCCACAGCTGAATAATTTACCAATCAAATACACTGAGGTAACCACGGTCATTGTTGTATTTCCCAGAACTATTCAGTACCACTCATGTATTGAGTTGGAATATCAAATTTGAACCATTATTTTTGAAAGAAAAACTACTACACTTCTTGCTGCGTTCATTTCTATTTGTTCTGCTTTGGCGTTTGGTCATGTCTGAGAGCCATGTCCTTGCATTCAACATACTTAAAATTGGGTGTAGTTATTGTTACTTTTCTGTTTCAGATGACATAAACTCTGGATTGGTGGTCTCACCTCGTTGTGGGGCAGCCCAGCAGCAGAAAAAATAGGGATCTTCTGTCCTCTGGCGATACTGTTCATGCCATCGATGGCTGAGATGCCGGTCTGGATCATCTCCTCGGGGTAGATACGGCATTGAGGGTTGATGGGTTGACCTGGAGCACACAGTAACACAGCGTCAGCAACACTATACTCTGTGTTTATGGCGCTTATAATGTTTAATTGTGGTTGGGAGAGGGGTTGATGGCACTCAAGTGTAATTTCTGAGGTCATATATGGTAAAATGTACAGGGTGGCTGTGGTTCAGGAGGTAGAGCGGTCATCTATATCACGTCTACGTCATATATTATAACCTATATTTAATAATCCTATAACCCATATTTTCCTTATGTTGAGCTGTTAGACCAATCATCCAATCACTCATCCCAATTAATAAACAGAACATCATTATAATTGGCAGCTATATGTCTGACTTGTTTCCAGCCTTTTGTTTATAACTACTCTTTTCTAGACAAAGTGAACAAATTGCTGCCCTCCAAACATAAGCCTAAAGTTCACCCCCGGAGCTCTGCAGCCTTTTTTTTTTTTTTTTCCATCCTTTATTTGTGAGTAAACAACAAACAAATGCCAATTCACATTCCGTGAAGCTCTGTTGTAGCTGGCTGTTGTGGTGGGATGTAAGCCAGAGATTAAACAGCCTGATAATAACAGACTAAATTGCCACTTCATTTCACTACATTCATTTAGCCTGATATTGTGTTCATGGTAGCCAATTTCTGGTGGTGGCGGGGAGTTATTTTGTTCCAACCAATCAGTAGTGAGTGACGCATCTGGCTATTCGTAGTAAAGATTTCGAGGAGTAGTTAATTTTTTTTATGATGATGGAAGAAATATGCTGATTTAAGAGTTGTTTCTGTTACTGTTTTTTCGTGGAATAGGTGTAGTGAGGTAGCTAGCAATCTACAGACAGATAGTTCTTAACCCTAGCAACAAATGTTTGGTTATATTTGGAACCTGCATCTGATTGGCTGAACGTTTCTCTAACCGTCTGACACAACATCAGACCTTTTTGAGAGGATGGACAAATCAGGGACAAGGGCAGTGATTCAGAGGTCTGGGACCAGTTCAGAGATTCAGGAGTCCACGGGAAATAAAAATAGCAAAAAGAAAACCTTCCCCATTCTTTCTGAAATTACCAAGCCACGGAAATGCAGTACCATCATTACAGTGTATGACGGTGAACAAAGGAAAGGCCTGGCATTCAACTTTGGAGGTTGTGATTACAAAACAGAGTGGTTGAAGCACAACTGTACTGAGACTACTCCTCAAGTACGTGAATTCAAAGTCAGTCAAGGGTCAGTCAGTTTTTAATATAACGTTGCTTTTTAGAATTAAAATGTATTTGCTAAAATGTTGTATTTTTTTTTGTCTGGCCTACAAAATTTTGTACATGCCTTACCATGTTATGTTGTATCTCTCTCAATAATATATAATATATAATAAAAATGAGAAGATGTTTATTATATTTTGAGGAATCTGTTACATTCTTTTGTGATTCTTTCAGGCACTGATAACATGTTTGATCTTGATTATGGATGGAGTCCTAACATGAATTGTACATTTAATGATGGCAGCATGATGTAAGTTTTTTGTTATGTGTATATAACATTTACCCTCCACCATTTTATTTGTGTGTGTAAATATATCCACTATATTTTACCCTCAAATATTCCACCATGGAACAAAAAAGAAAGTAGTGTCCATGACATGAACACTACTTTCTGCTGACAATCCCACTCACTACTAAGTGAACTATGCAGTGTTTATTATACAGGGAGCAGTGATGGAGTGAACAAAAGAGTAATTTCAGACACAGCCTGAGTCCATTGTCCTATAGCTGGCCTGAAGGTAGGAAGAGATCTGCATGTAATCTCAAAACTACCACTTGTAAGTGGTTTATAATGTCTAATGAAAGGAAAGCTGATACTCTGGTTTCGGTACGGATAGCAAATGTATATTAAAAAATATATATACATGTCATGTAGGTCTTTTCATCTACAAAGCCACAGTTCTCAAATATTAAATGTCATACACAAACATTGCCTGAATAAAATACAGTACAATTTTTATTTTAAAATATGACTTATTTTAAATGTTGTTGTTACTGTGCCTCTCCTTCTTCTCTCCCTCTTTCTCTTTCAACCCAACCAGTCGAGGCAGATGATCGCTCACATAGAATACAGTTCTACTTGAAGTTTCTTCCTGTTAAAGGGTTTTCCTTACTACCTTACTGCTAAGTGCTGCTCATGTGGGAATGTTGGGTCTCTTTAAATTAAATTAAATTAAAGAGTACAGTCTAGACCTGCTCTATGTGTAAAATGCCTTGAGATGACTTGTGATGATTGTGTTGTGATTTGGTGCTATATACATTTTGATGATTGATTGATTAAACTCAGTGTTACAGACACATTGTTTTGTATAAGTTTTGAGTGCTATCAGCATTTTTGATGAAGCTGTGTCTTTAGAATTAGATAAAAATCCCATAAAAGAAGAAGAAGACAAAGTATTGTGAGTGGTACCCATGATGTCCAGGTAGTCCTCAGCCAGAACGGTGGGTCCACGGTCGATGGGTTTGCCGGAGCCGTTGAACACGCGTCCTGTAAAATGAGGAAATATTTTCTCCTTTCAGCCGAGCAGAAATCAAGTCTGTCATCTGATAAATAACAAACATTTTGATGTATCTGGAAACCAATTTCAAAGATAATTGCTAAAAAAAAAAAAAAAGAAAAAAAAGAAACACCAATAAAATGAAATTCATTAGATGACACTTCCACCCACATCTCGTCTATTCTGTTCTGTGTCAGACTCTAAACGGATAAGAGTGGCTCTGATGGCTCTACAAGTAACAAGTACAAGTAATTATAAATTCGTGGATGTGATTAATGATACTTCAAAAACAAAAGCAGGTTTACTTTCTGCTGCTGTTCAAACACACGTAACCTTGTGCTGTGCTGAGATAATCACACTGATTGAGACGTTCAACAACATTCAGATAAAGGCGAGCACAAAGGTTTGATTCAGTTCTGTTCTGCTTTCACCATTAAACATGTAAGTAAATGAAGCATAATGAAGACAAATACATGAATAATACAAAATGATTTGAAATATTTTATCTTTTTAATACAGAGATAGAAGGATGAGAGGGAGGACTAACCCTAACCCCTTACCCTTATTCTGTTATAATACAATGTGAACAAAACATGCAATGTGAAGTTATGACCATCTTACCCAGCATGTCCTCTGACACCGGGGTACGCAGAATATCACCAGTGAACTCGCAGGCTGTCTTTTTGGCATCGATGCCTGATGTCCCCTCAAACACCTGAACACACACACACACACAACAGGACAGAGATATAAAAACATGACAGCTGTTCTCTCAGTAGGTTAGAGAGGTAAACTAGAGATTAATTATTGACCTAAAAAAATTATAGTTTGACCAACATACATAAATAAATAAATAAATCTTAACCCCTCCTGTTGGCCTCGGGTCAATTTTGACAGGTGTGATTATGTGCCGCCATTAAGACATTTGAAATGGTTTCAAAACAGTATCCTGACTAAACTTTGACATATACCAGTCTGTGATAATCCATCAACAAATCATCTAATTTTCCTCTGATCTTAAAATTAGCTAACATATTGCGTAATTTCTTCTTTTTTAACTCAAAGATGAAGTATAGCAATAGAATAGAAGTCAGTTCAGAGTCAGCTGACTTGGATTTTCTTTTTATCACTGTATGCTGACTACCAAATTTGGTATACAGACTGAGCAAATATTATATTGTCAGTATTTTAGAGAAATGTTGGTGATTTTTTTTGGCATCTAATTCCATGTCAAATCATTTCTTTTTTATTTCTGTGACGGTGGGCATAACAGCCGAGACAACGTTAAAAGAACAGGTCATTTTTCCTCATTCTTTGTCTTTCTCAGGACCTTTAATTCCACCACTTACACACTCAATAATAATATGTGTTTCTGTTGATCTATTTCTGAGAGCGGGACCTCAGTCTGAGAGCTCGTAAAGTTCTTATTCTTAGTCTTTAGTGCCATTATCATGAATGGAGCTTCTCCACAACCTGCCGGTCGTCTGACCTTATATGGTATTTTTGAGGCGTCATTCATGCTAATTTACTTTTCTCGGGAACGCGCGTTCATTTAGAACAGGTGGGATTCATCATGTTTACGAAGCTCATTTACGACTGTTTCCTGGTGATACGAGTGTTTGGTGAATCCGACGTGGCACACTCGTAAATTCCTTGCATCTGGCCTAATATGTGTTAAACCTGTGGTAATAGGTAGGAATGAAGTGGGTTAAAAAGGTATGACACAGAATTGAAAGCTTATTCTTAATAAACAGTCAAAAACAGACTGGGTCAATTTTGAGTTGGAGGGTTATGGGGGGGTCACAACCTGCTCACAAGCTTATTTTTGAGCTTGCGAACACATCTAATGATTTTCATCAGTGGACCTTCTTTTTTTTGCCAACTCTTAACCTGCCAACTGTATTCTATTGTTTGGTTTTTCCACTGCTGCTGATGAGTATATGACAGTATGTTCACCGTGTTTCCTCTTTGGTCCACATATCAACATTTTCCAGTTCTTTTTTTGGGGATCAGTTTTAAATATAGCATGAGAGGATTGGTACAAAGAAGCAGCAGCCAAAGTGTTGTGAAGAGCTACAGATGGCAGGTTTGGAGTGTTTGTTTGTGTGATTTTTTTTAATAAATACTTCACCTTATTTCTGATGTTTTTTTGTGATGTACACTCTAGCTACAATTTTGAGACTTCACAGCCTCCTGCCAGCTAAAGCACAGTCCAGCAACCCCACACTAAATTCCTATGACTGCATGTCAAGTCTCTGTGTTCTGATGCCTGCGTTCAAACATGTGTGATGGAAGTGGGAAATGGACTGCACTTACATAGAGCTTTTCTAGTCTAGACCACTCGAAACCCATTTCAACACATTCTAACATTCATCCATACACACACACTCATACACTGATGGCAGAGGATGCCATGCAAGGTGCCAACCTGCTTATCAGGAGGGATATACTGCTCTTTATCCAAGGTGCTTTACAATGTTTCTAATGCAGACTCACATGATGGTGCAGCCATCAGGAGCAATTTGGGGTTCAGTATTTTTTTTTTTACGACTCTTACAACAATGATCTTGACATATGTTCAATCTGTCACATTACAGACTACATGACTAGATGTTACGGATTGTGTTTCTTACCTGGACGACCGCTTTGCTTCCAATCACCTCCAGAACCTGCCCGCTCCTCTTGGTGCCGTCGGGCAGGGTCAGGTGAACGATCTCGGCATATCTGGGGAACTAGTTGAGAGAGATTTCACACAGTGTTATTACACAGGTGCCAGAAATCTATAGTAGTAATACAAGAGACATGAAATATCTCCTGATAACATTTATTGTATATTTTTGTTGAGTCTTCATTTAAAACTCTGATGTTAAACACATATCAGTAGAAATAGAACTTCTAGAAGTCTCACCTTCACATTATCAAGAATCACCAGAGGTCCATTCACACCTGACACAGTGGAGTAAGCTGAAAGAGAGGAGAGTTACATAGTTAGTTCATTCAGGCCACAGGACAGTCAAATACCACAAGCAATACTGACGACATTCCCATTTCTCTTGTTCAGCTGAAAGCCACCAATCAACAAGGGAATAAGTCAGCATCCTCACAGGCAACAGTGTTAATAATCACAAGCTGACCTTTCACTGTGAGATTTAAACAGCTTTCATGCACTTTCAGCCCCAAATGTCAACGGCAGGCAAATGTCAGGGGGAAAATGCATGAAATTCCCTCGTTCACGCACGGCAGGTACAATAACACAGGCAAGAGGTGAGCTCTGAGCCTCGCAATAACAGACTACTAAATGAGGGTCATCATTGATGAAGGTTAGTGGAAATAGCCTGTGGCCTTCCCCCTACATTAAACCATAATAACCGTAGCAAGTTGTGTCAAAAGAACATACAAGAGCTCGATAAGGACGACACATCAAATGCATCATTGAAATGTGAGTGTGCTGCCATTTCCCTGACCTTCAGATGATCCTCATTCTTATCATAATAATAAATGAGATGAAAAAGAAATCTGCTTAAAGCTCCCTCATCTTATCACATCATGTAGAGTTAGAGAGAGTTTATTGGTTAGTGCACTGTACATGCGCAAGTACTGACAAACTTCTTAACAAACACACCCAAAACAATACACAGACCAGGATATAATAAACTAAAAATAAAAAATAAAAATAAATATTTAAGGAAAATAATTGAGGATAAATAATTAAAAATGTAAACATTTTAAACAATTGAAACAAATTTAAAAATGGATTAATAATTAATTAATTAATTAATTGGAAAAAATAATATAATTAATAATGAACCAAAAAACTAACATATTTATAGTTTATAACATAAATCATTTTTTTTTAAATTAACTAAAAAATGTAAGGAAAATAAATAATAATTAATAATGACATAAATTAATTTAAAATATGATAAATAATGAAGAAAAAAAAAAAAGTAAAAACTAAACCATTTAAGGAAAATCACTTTCTCCTGTCTGCCTAAAGGGAAGATTTACGACAGGTTAACTCATCATTTTCCATAGATGCACCCTGAGGGTCAGTAGCACCTTAAAGGCCCTATTATTCATGTTTCTACCAACGGATGCATATTTAGCAACATCATCCAAGACAATGGAGTTGCTTATATCAGATCAGTGTTTGTGTGTATGTCAGCCTGTAACTAACAAGAAATAACTACGTTTGTGTTAGTGTAGAAACAGTTTGACACCAGACAGTTCATTCTTACTGTAAAATATCTCAATGACTACAATCAGTTTCTCTCATAAGCCCCTTCTTCAATCAATCAATCAATCAATCAATCAATCAATCAATCAATCAATCAATCTTTATATAGCGCCAAATCACAACAAAAGTCATCTAAGGGCAACCGTACTCTTTAAAACATCATTTTATCAGAGAACCTGTCCCGATTTTAATTGAGTTTTAATTTTTCTTGAATTAAATATGGTCTGTCTATTCTTGCATTGTTCTACATTTTAATGGTTTTTACTCAAATTGTTCTTATTCGTTCTCACACAAGTGTAGCACCCACTCTCCAATCATTATCATGCTATTATATTATCATTATATCAGTGCTATAAAATGATCTTCAAATGACAATACCGTTTATCACGTTTATTTCTGAGACGATGTATCGTCCAACAAAAGTAGTTATAGTGACAGGTCTATTGGCAACAGCAGCCAAGACGAGCAGATATACACTATACAACATACTGAACACTTACACACACACATATATATCTACATATATCTAAGTAATCAAAACAATATAACCTACATAATAAATGCAATATTTTAACATAAATATGTTCTGTTGTGCATTCCATCACATGCCTCCTTTATAGCAGGAAGCGGAACAGACCTTCCTCTGCTTGGCCCAATACTAGTGCAGTACATGATATATGTCTATACAGATAATCATTAATATTACTGATGCTCTGAGAGGAATAATACATATACAAACAGCTTCTAATAGGTTACTGGTGTAATAACTGGCTGGTGACCGTCAGTCTGGACGCTGTCTCTCTACTAACATGGAAAGCAGATTTACGTTACGAGGAATCCACTTGCAAACCCGACCCTCTGCACATCTGCCGACCTGGGGGGGGTAAAATGCAAAGACGTGGTGGGAGAAAAGGAGGGGCGGGGGGGGGTACTGAAGGTGGCGCCATTGTTTCCACCGGGTTTTTCTATCATGGTCTGGTGTTCCTCTTTATGTGCAAACCGTCAATCTCGGGGGCCGATATCAAAGGCGCGAGGAAATTAGAGCGGACTGGTACGAACATAAAGCACTAAAGCTTAGCGGGGTGCATCCACTATGCCACTAATTAGGCAGAGGCCAACAAAATAACCTGTCAATGCGCTACAGTATTGCAGCCATTTCCCACACACACACACACACACACACACACACCTGCATTTCACCCTCTATTAGCCAGACAGGCTGTGTGTGTCTGTGTGTGTCTATGTGTGTGTCTGTGTGTGCGTGTGTGTGTCTGTGTGCGCGTGTGTGTTGAGGGAAGAGTGGGAGGTGGTGGGAGGGTTGGGCAGAGAGTGTTGAGAGAGAGCAAGAGAAAAGATGGCTCAAGTGTGATGATAAAAACCAAGGGCATCACAGATACAGAAAATAAATAAATAAATACAATTAAAAAAAATGGTATTTTCCTCTCCAAAATAAATGAATTTTACTCTAAACCTCCTTTATCTCAGTTCCTGTCTCAGGGCCCAGCTCCTGATGAATGACTCAAGTTCACCCACACATTGCGCCGTTTGCGACCTTGTTCAGCAGCGCGCGCGCGCGTGTGTGTGTGTGTGTGTGTGTGTGTGTGTGTGTGTGTGTGTGTGTGTGTGTGTGTGTGTGTGTGTGTGTGTGCGTGTGTGTGTGTGTGTATGCAGTTTATAGATAACCTTTGCTTTCCTCAACTGCCAATGAGAGCCAGGATTCATATTATTGAGCAAGAACACGGTTTAATAATTGTGTTTATGCTGCACATGATGTATGCTGCTTTATTAAAATGATCTGAACAAATCTGCATCAAAGACGATCTACTTCGATCTTTCGATCAGAAGGAAGAAAATTCCTTCTGATCATGTGCCAACTATTGTAACTGCACTCATTTCACTGCAGTTAAGAGTCAGAATGTTATAGTGTTATTGATGTTATGAATGAGCGCCACAACTGATGTGTTGTTCATGTGTTAATAATATAGTTACATATTCTAAATCAGGGATCAGCAATTAGGTCCAATGATGGGCCGGAGGGCCAAATACTTTTGCTGCAGGGCCGAATTTGGCCCACGGGCCGTTATTGCATGCCACTGCTCTGAATGAACTGTGGTTGGAATGCAGTCAATTATTGTAATGTCATAATGTACAGATATGACCACAGACACATTGATGTGTATGTGGGCTGATAAATAAGAAGCAGCACAGACTATGATATGTTCAAGGGAATCTGGAAAAAGTTAAGCCATTCCTGGATATTAAATGTTCACCTGAAGTGGTCTCAGTAATATGAAGTGTAAACTTCTAACATTTTTTTGAGTCAAAAAAGGTTATAAATGTAGTTGCATTTCCAATCATGTCTTGGCATGTTTGAGTTGAGAGATAACTGTAATTATAACTATTCTAATTATGTGTTAACTCTATGTGCTCATTCATCAGTTCTCACTCTGCTCGGGCTGTTTGTCCCGGCTTGGATGAACCACCATTGGAGGTTTCTCATGTATAGCGGCCCCAAGGCGCACCACCACCAGGTGAGCTGCGGCCGACATGACAGCTCACGCACGGGTCAGCCACAATAATAACGCCTGTGCACGTTCCTCAGACAAGTCGCACAATCGTTGCATGGTAAGACATCTGCTGACTCGGCTAAATTTGGAATGAGCTGCAGTCAGTGGAACCTGCTGTATACACTTCCCTGAGGACATGATAGAAAACTGTTTACGCCAATTAGGGCTGGGTATCGTTTAAAAAATATGATACCAGTACCAATCCAAGTACACTTATAGTGATACTGATAACAATTGAGTACTTTATTCAATACCCATTCCTTATTTAGTGCTCTGTCTTTTATCTGGTGTAACAGGCGTGTAGTGTAGACACACTTTAGAGTGTTTAGGTGGCATCTTGGCTGTTGAACTGCTAAGTGAAACCAACTGAAATTTACCACGACTTCACCACCACAGACTGGTTGTAGCTGCTGTGGCAGTGGGCTCAGCTACAGACAGATGTTCCCATGTGTAGGCTTTAGCTGCACTTGTCCAAAAAGCAAAAGACAATAAATCTTATCAACATTAGATTTCTCTAAAATGTCCACTATTAACTACTGAAGTCACTTAATAAGTAAATGTGTTAAAATAAGATGATTGGCACAAATGCTGATCCATGTTAACAACATAACCAAACCAGATAGAAGTCAGAACCTTACATAGCATAAAAATGTACGTGTGTAATAGAACATTTACTTTGGATCCACACAAACATAAACCATACAGTCGTTCATGGTTGAGGATCAGACCGCTGCTTCAAAACTTCGCCAAGAATTATTAAAGATTATTATCATTATAATGACTGACAGACAGCTTCCCATACCCAAGCATGCCCTTTGCTTTAAAAAAAAACATGCTTTTATGAAAATTCCATCAAATTTTCACAACATTATGTTTTTTTTAATGTCCAGTCCTTTTCTCCGCACAAATGGCAGACTGGCCATGTTGGCCATGTTTATAAAAGGATTTAATAGCTACACTTAGCCTACAAATTGCCCGCAGGTCTCAAAAGAGATACATATGGCTATTTACTGAAGGGTGATAATAATAATGATGCGGGGAAAATTGGACTACATAATTATACAGGAACCTCTTAGAAATCCATAAGTCTACTGCATCTTAATGGTAGATATTTAGTAACAGTGATGGGAGGGGATAAATGTAATTTTAAGAATTTGCTTCTTTGCTTTTTCTCTATTCACTGTGACCATCAAGATATATGTGACAACCATAACAGCAAGACAGAAAATACTCAGTGATTATTTACTCTATGGGTGAGGATGTAAAGGGAAAAGAATTAAAGGAACCATCTACATATTTTGGAATAGAAGTGCCCTCAAAATGTTGTAAATTCCTCAATTTTCCCAACTCATTAACAATGAAATTATAAATCTCAACTCATGTAATATGGAATTTCCAATGTGCTATTTCAATGTAGAACTATTCGGAATTCAAGTTTTCCAGCAGACATTTTAATCTGGCTCAGCCACAAGAGCATTAGTGAGGTTCAACACTGATGTTTGGTGATGAGGTCTGGCTCATATCTGGTGTTCCAGTTCATCCCAAAAGTGTTGGATGGGGTTGAGGTCAGGGCTGTGATGTTCTTCCACACCAAACTGGGTAAAGCATTTCTTTGGAGCTGGATTTGTGTGCAGGGTATTGTCATGCTGAAACTATAGCTAGACCAGTCCATCAGCTGATATCAACTCATCACAGATATATCAGTGTCTGTATGTATGTTGTACATTACAGTACTGTACGTTGTATTCTGATTAAAGAAATCTTTAATTAAATGTGTGTGAATTTCTTCATATTTCATATCGTATCTAACAGTCAGCGGTCAAGTTGCATTGTGGGAATTTTAAGTGCCAAGTTTAGAAGGAAGAAGAATGTGTGAAATTTAAAAAAGGCCACTTTTATACTTTTTTAAAAACTGTCTATCAAGGCAGCAAAGTTCTAGGAGTGCCAATGATAAATTGATGGAGTACTCATTTAAGATTGCCCTTAACTGGAACCAAGGGGCTTAATTCAAACCATGAAAAAATTGTCTGCATACTTTTGTCTATACAATGTACCATTTAATTGTGGCCCACTAGCTTAAGAAATGAGAAAAACATCCCTAATAGTGTTTTAAGTGTTTTAAGGTTGATCCCTTTAAGCAAATGTATTAGCCAATTGGTGGCACTAAGTCTGAAGTGTATTTAATTTTTGAATAAGTAGCTCCACTTCCCCCCATATAGAACCCCATCATGATAAAAAACAAAAAAAACAACCAGGGCAGTTCAGGGTAGTGGTCCCCTCTTATGTACAACTGCAATGATTTTTTTTTAAAAGATGTGGTTTGCTCTCTCATTTCACAAGATAACGATGACTCAATGGGCTATACGTTCAGGAGGTGTGAAGTAGCAACATTTCTCATTAGGTTTGGAAAACTTTCTCCACCCCTCTTTTGCTACTTCAGCTCAAGTGCAGCGGTCCCCTGGCTTGGCATGCAACGACAGTGTGGGTCACCCTGCAGCCTGTTCAGCTGCCAGAGCCCTTTGTGTACAAAGATGTTAATTGGTCCTAATCCGCCACTAGAAGCTGTTTTGGTAGCCTGACCTCGCACCCTGAAGGACACCTTGGTGTGAAATACTAAAGAGCCCATTCAAGTGCCAGAGAAAAGAGGCACAGAGCATTCCAACACAATTCAATTTCCCAGCTGAAAGAGGAGGGGGGGACCAGCGGGGAAAGAGCGGGGGTGGGGGTGGTGGGGGGGGTTTTCGGAGCTAGGATGGAGATGGGGGCGCATCATCATTCTGACAATAAATGAGCGCTACAAAGCAGTGGCTGCTGTGATGTGCAGCCTCACATTCACGTCTTAGCCTCTACTTCAAGGGATTCCCACAGCCCCTCTGGACATGGGAATGCTAATTGCCTCAAACCTAAAACCAGCCCTCACACACACAGACACACATCCCACCTTAACCCCCTCCCACACACACCCATACACAGCCAAAAACATGCAACAGTGAATCAATAAACCAACAGGATAAAATCGCTAATATAATCAATCTACAGTCTTTGTTTCTATGTTGTCGCTGTCATGTTTCTATTGACTACTGTGGGTTGCTGGGCTGTACAGTAATATCAAATTCTGTCCTGGCCCAAAATAGAAACAGTCAGCCACAGTGCTGTAAACAAACCTCTAACTACTGCGTTGGTCGGGATCACTGATTTACCGTCGTCTCCGTGCCTTCGGTGGCTGGATAGAAAAAAAACTATAATGCCAAAGTGTAGTAAGGAGAGACCAGATCATCTGATAGTGTAGAGGCCCTGCTCAGTCATTACATAGATTGTTTTTTCCAAGTCTTTTTTTGATACAAACAACTTCACACCATATGTAATGAACAGCTGGTCACTGCAATCATTCCTCATACTCATAGTGACTGCAAAGTCATACCTTTGTAACCACAGTCCAACGCCTGTGCAAGAAAGTATTCCGAAGTCCAGTCAAAGCTACTGTGAGGCTTCAGCACTCTGAGTTAGTTTCATCAAGTGGTTTTTCTTCCAAAGTTAGTCTGTTTAGTGTTCTCTTGCCAAGTTGTGGCAAAGAGATACCTCCTTGTAGTTTCAGATAAGGTTTCTGAAGTATAAAACACTGGCAATAAACCTACACGGACTTGATCGGTATCACAGTGTTAAGGAATACAATGGTGCTTAAAAATCCCAAAGGCATGTTTGTCAGTACTGTCAAGAAAACATACACACAACCTCTTCCCATTAAACTGAAAAAGAGAAGTTATATTAACCTGGTGTGTTGTACTACACAACAAGTGCCACCAGAGGGCAGTCAGTCATGGTACAGGCAGCTGGTAGAACAGGCAGCAGAGCTCAGAAAGGTGACGAGCACCTGACGGGATATAGGACTCGCATGAAAAAAAAGGGGGGGAAAAAGGGCGTTTGATTGCTTCAGGTATGATGATGCAGGTGAGCCAGCAAATACAGAGGTTCTGCGCACTATTTGCTATTGCGTTATTTTATGAGTTCGCCATTGTGAACAACATTCTGTAATGCGGTTATGTTACGGTACTACAACAAAAAAGTTAGCTAACAGATAAATTATTTGAGGTAAAAATAGTGGGATATATACATTTAACTTTACACACCGTTTTAACACTAATATAATAAATCCCAGAAAGACTTGACCAAGGAATTGGTAATACATTTTTGTAGTGACTCAGACTCAATATTTTGTCCCCCTGGAGGATTTATTATTGTGCGTTAACGCAAGTGTAGCTATATGTCACACAAGACACACACTTTCTTAAAAATGTAACTACATAAAAAAAGATCTGTATGTTTTCTTCTAAGATTGTGATTGGGGACGAGGTTGTTGATACTGAAGACAAAGTCACCATCTCCACTGACATCCCTTGGTTAAACGCAATTGCCATTATCTGTCATAGTGGATAAAAGAAATAATGATTACTGTGAGCGAGAAAATGAATCGTTTCTAGTGTTGCAGTGGGGACTTCAATGGATGATGTTCAAGGCTAAACCATGAGTGTGTACCAATGCCACAGGTATCTTTAGTGGGACAGTCATTACCCCTTTAACAACATATTAATTCAGACTTACAGTCCAAGCTGTGCAATAAAGGGATCACTTCTCTGCTAGCATAGAGACAATACTCAAATCTGTACACGAATAGCCCAAAGAAACATTTCTTTCTGAAATACTATCTAATTCACTGTCAAAAAATACCAATATGTCCATATCTGCTTGTAAAGTTCAATTTTTTGTGAACAGAAGCATATTTCACAATGAAGGCCATGTTTTGGTTCACTAGAATGCTCTTAATTTGAAGGAGTGGCAGTACTGATGGCCCACAGAAACATACAACTCTGTACATATAAATATAATTCAGCTTAACTGCAAAATACAAAAACTCCCCATCACTACAACTGCATTTGTGAACTGATGAAAATTATCTAAAAAAAACAACATCTTATATTGAATCTATTGTACTATCTTTATTATCTCAGCAATTCTGAGCAAAATGAAAGTGAGGTAAAAAAAAATACCACCAAGGTCAGAACAAATAAGAACATATCCTCAGGATTTGCTAAAATGAAAGTGTTACAATAACAGACTATTATTCGCTAGAGAGTTTGAGACCGAACAATCAGTCCTTTATTCCACTTACAGTATCTTATTTGCGTTTTGGGGAGAAGAAAAACAATTGCTATGTTCTTGGACACAAAAGCACACAAACACATCTTGGATTTAGTGTTCAACATGCAGAAAGTGCTTTGTGCTTTTACATTAGAAAAAAAAAAATCTACTAATAAATAAACTAAAAAAACCACACCAAAAAAAACTCAGATGAAGGTCAACTTTTAAAACAAAAAGCATTTCAGAATCTTTGGTGGGCTCATAAACAGCAGACAGGATCGACTCAACTCTTTCCAACCAGTCAGTGTAGTGACATGACTGCAGGCCTGCTCCTGGTTTTGACACCTTTAGAGAATGAGACAGGCTTTTAACCCTGTGGGTACACAGGTACTCCATATTAAGAGGACTCCCTACCTCACTGCACTGATTGTGAAGAAATGTAATCAGGCTCGAACCAGGAACAGATTTGCTAGCAGAGTGGGGCCTCTTGTCTGCGGTTGCTTTTTGCTGAAGGGTAGTAAGGTAGAGGAACAACGTTGTCTATACAGAGAGGCAGCTGTTAACTCAACAGCTTCATTACAAAGGTGGCAGAGTGCTTTAGTTACAACAGAACAACAGTTTACAACCTTTTCAGTGGTTGACACCATGGTTGTGTCATGAATTCAACGGTAATTTGTGTGCACTTATTTTGTGCGCAAAGTACAAATATTTTCTACCACTAACTGTATATAAATATTGACGTCATGACATCTCCGCAAAAGTGAAGCCAAAACATCTTGATCAGCCATGCCGATTTTAGGCAATCTAGAGTTTCCTCCTTCTGTATGGGACAGTGGATTTCAAAGATGGGCAGACAGGGGTCTTATCACAATTAACCAACTATTTGACGGAACAGATATCAAATCCAGGAACAATTCACGCTTTCACCATAGGTTCTGTAAAAATACCTCCAAACACGACACTATATCACAAGCCATAAAGAGAGGCAGTCTGCAAAAACCCAAATAAAATAAAAGAATACTTTATTACTATAGCAGAAAAAGGTTTTCCAACTAAAAGGCATGTTTCTCATATATATATATAGAAGGCTCACAGCTGATATTTCCCAAAATACTTGGAACATCAAAGAAAAATTGAAGATAGTGTATGGGAAGACATATGTGCTTGTAGCAATAAGGGAATAAAGGGAAGTCAATTATGGAAAGAATTTGATTGGAAACTAAAAATTAGATGATTCAACACTCCTTTTGTTATCTCTTTATATATTAAGGAACCCTTGGTTACTTTATGTTGGAGGCATTGTGGAAAGATAGGTGATCACACACGTCTTTTGGGATTGCCCAGTAATTCAGGGGTTTTGGAAAACCATTAAAGAAGAAATAGAAAATATCTCAAGCCTTCAAATGAAGAGGGTGTGTCCCGTGGGTCGTCATCTGGCCGCCTAATTGTGCAGACTCTGGCTCCAAATGACGTCACAGAAG
Source organism: Scomber scombrus (assembly GCF_963691925.1). Taxonomy (NCBI): domain Eukaryota; kingdom Metazoa; phylum Chordata; class Actinopteri; order Scombriformes; family Scombridae; genus Scomber; species Scomber scombrus. The sequence goes on from NC_084981.1 coordinate 2,311,028, forward strand.
CAAGATGGCCGTTCTTGGAAAGTATATATTTTGGCTTCACTTTTGCATAACAGTAAAAAGTTGAGATCTGTCATCTATATTTATATATAGTCAATGATTTCTACTCATATATTAATAAATCAATCAAACTTTATTTATATAGCGCCAAATCACCACAAAAGTAATCTCAAGGCACTTTTCACATAGAGCAGATCTGACCGTACTCTTTAAATGATGCCCATTAAATCGATTGTTAAATTGATTTAACCATTTTTTGAAGTTAAACTTGTGGTGGTGAACTAAGTTACTGCTTTCAGTAGTGAGAGGATGCAGAAATATGATTCATTTATTGCACTACAACATGGATCTCTAGTGACCATGTAAATGACAAATGACAAATGTTTTTGTATTTAAGTGTATACTACAGTACATCTTCAGCTATCAGCGTATATCATAAAGTAAGGTTTTCTCATTCAGTGGTTACAAAATTAAAACTAAAACCACTAAAGAGTAAAACACTAAAAGAGTGACACTTTTCATGAATAGAATTAGAGGTCTTAGTGTAAGGAGGCACAGGGAAACTTGAAACTATGATGAAGATCAAACAAGGATAAAGATCTTCTGAGTGTCCTGCTGGGATTTATTAAAAAAAAAGGCTGAGTGACTTCCCAACACTGGGCTCACTACACACACAATTAATCATCACTACTGCTGTGGAAACTCCAAATCTCGCCTGATACAAAGCCATGCCACTGTTAGGGAAGTGAAGCAATGTCATGGGGGATGTCTTGGATTTGAAAATACACACTTCTTACTTCTCTAAAAGACCGACCAATTCTTCAAATGAAAAATGTGAGGAAATGTATGACAAGCGGTCAGCAAAAGAAGTGTGCTCTTCACTTGGATTAGCTTCTGTTCATGCCAGAAAGAGAAATGGTGTCAAATCCTTAGCCTACATTTTAATGTTCTTTCATGAAAAGAATGGCAAACGCCCACGGGAGAGGCTTTTTTTTTCCTACTGACAAGCTAGCTGCTTAAGCCTAATTAGAATGTGGATTATAGAACTGTTACAAAAATAACATTGATTTTATAGAAATTACTTTCATAGTGACAGATGAGACATTTGTTTATCGTGACTACATTATTACCATTAATTAAATCTTCACAAAGAAGTATAGTGCCTTGCTCCATGTCTTTTCATAGCACTAAATGACAGAATGCACTACTAAAACAAAGGCAAGCCATTTCGTGGGCTAATAGCTTTTGTCGCATTTGACATGAGAGAGACAAAGGCCTCTTGAAAGAAAAGACTTGGTCTGATGAGAAATCTCTTTATTTGTTTATTTTCCTGCTCTGTCTCACAGTGGCTTTTCTATAGCTGCCTCTCTTTAGAGCTTTGTCGAGTCAATAAGGTAGTGAAAAACCATCTCAACATCGTGATCTTATACACCGTTTGATGCCTGACAACTGACTATACTGAACAAAGTCCTAGTGATGTCCTCCAGTCCACACTGATGGTAGAGTTTGCCTCATACCAACAGGGATGTGGCAGATCCAATTGTCATCTGTATTCGTCGGGTGTTCATTTTGAGAAACGCAAGTAATACCAAGTCCAATGGAAGACACCATTTGTACCTATATATGACTTTTAAAAAGCCATGACTTAAAAGCTCATATTAAATATAAAGATACACTGCTTTGAAGAATAACAGTCTGATATGGTTGTTCAAAAACTCAGTTCAAATTTCTTAAAATGGCATCTACAGCTTCCTCCTGATTAAAAATCCAGAATCTATGAACAAGAAAATATTGTTAATTTCGGGAGTTTAATTGCTTGGCACAATATGTCTCCTACTTCTTCAATTCTTAAAATTTAAAATTAAATCTCCTTGACAACATATATACACGCACAAACGTAACTACTACACTAAAGGGGACCCATTATGTTTTTCTTATCTTCACTCCTATATACAATGTTATAATGTCAGATTAAACATTATTAAACATGGTCCAAGTGTCAAATAATAAGGTAAATCCCTGTGCACAAAAAGCACTGACTTCAGACTCTGAACACTTGGTTTCTAACAATTATTTCTACTTTCAGGTGAACAACACATGTTTATCTGCTATACATTATGGTGTTTTTCCATTGTTTTGGACGTAGTCACCATGCCGGGCCATGACTCCATTACACAGCATGGTAAAGTAAAAATGAGTAGTTTACCTGTTGGAGGTGTACTGGTAGTCTGCAGCTCTTAGTCAAACATCATCATCACTCTGGCTTTTTCTGCTTGCACTATTCCTCCCTGTATTATTTCTTACTGTCTCGACAAAGAGCTCCAAATATCTCCATATCTTGTTGTGTCCACAATTGTATTTGTTTTTTGCACCACTAATGAAGCTCAACACATTTTACTTTCTGTACAACCTCTTTTAAAAGCTTTTAATTTGACGTAGTTAAGCAAGAAATCTTTGGGTTTGCATCAGCAGTAACTTTACATGACTCATATGGAGGGGGTTGTTAAAAAGACAGGAGCTAAAATTGCATGTTAAGAGACAGAGGCTGAACTGAGGGGCTGCATAAAGGGCCAGTGTAAGATAAATAACAAGTCTAGACTAGCTAGAAACCCAGACGTAGTTACATGTCTGCCAGCCTGAAATATTCCCAAGGCCTGGAATCTACAGGAAGGAGGTAAATACATATGTGCATTTTTATTACTATACTAATTGTATGTAGTTTGTAAAAGTTTAGATTTGCATTTGGTGTGTTTAGTGGAACAGCTCTCAATGTGGTAACACCCTACATTACTGTGTATTGATGGGATGTAAGTATTGTTAAGTTAAAGCTAGATCAGTATGATGAACAGTACATGAGATTTGGGTATATTAATCTGACTAAGGACTCTTTAGAACAGAGAGAACCATTATTGATCTAATTTTATGTATTATCCTTATCACAATTCCTTGACAGCAGTTTTTATTTCATTCATTTTCCTCCCTTTGAAAGAGGCCTTTGTTTGTGGTGTGACTGGATTAGTCTCAAATCCAACCTTTTGGGATGAATTTAAATAAAAAGGTTGGTGATTGATCGTCTACACATTTGGATGATGTTTTATTTATGTTAAAAGGTGATAAAAGTTTGATCCTTCATTCAAAACAAGATGGTTTTTCAGGTCTCACCTCCTCATCTCCAGCTGAGTCCTTTCACTGCATGATCTCTACTATAACTCCATCTCCAGTAGCAATCTTACTTAGAGATTTCAACAAAAACTGGTTGGATAAGTCATCTGATAAAGAAAGAAAATTATCTAATAGTATTAATCTTATCCAACTAATTAAGGAGCCAACCCGAATTACCCCTAGAACACAATCTTTGCTCGACTGGATTCTTGCGTCACACCCTGATAGAACTTTAAAGGCTGGTATCATGTCTGACTGCTTCAGTGACCACTCAATTATTTTTTGTGTATGTAAAAATGTAATTAATTATTACCCCCAAAATTGATTAAAATCAGACAATATAAGAAATTGAACCCTGATCTATTTATTAATGATTTGATCAATATTAATTGGGACAGATACCAACTTATACCTTTTGTTCAGGATGCCTGGGATTTCCTGTACAATGAATTTACTGAAGTGGTGAACAGGCATGCACCCTGGAGAACTGTTAGAGTCAAGGGCAAACATCTCCCTTGGATCAATTCTGATCTTATTAGTTTTTTTAGAGAGAGGGACAAAGCCTGGGCAACTTATCGTCAAACACGAGATAATGTTGATTGGGAAGTGTACCGGCAACTACGTAATATGAGCCTAACAAAAACCCGTAATGCAAAATCCAACTACTATAAAGAATATGTCGCATCTGACTTTTAAGAACCCTAAACAATTCTGGAATAAAATTAAAACCATTATTAGTACATCTGACAAACTTACTATTAATAAAATAAGAGCTGATAATGACTCATTAGCTATTGTCCAAACTTTCAATCAGCATTTCTCGACTGTCTGTTCCTCACTACTACCTGAATCTGATATATCTGCGTCCTCCTCCATCCATATCCCGGTGTGTTCCAGCTCTTTTTCATTTAGGAAAATTTCTCCCTCAGAAGTATAGAACGCCATCAACGATCTGAAGGTAAATAGCAGTTCAGGACTTGAGGGCCATATTCTAATATATCCTCTTGCTGATCTATTTAACTTTACACTATCCACCTGTGAGTTACCAACTGTTTGGAAATGCGCTCGCATCATCCCACTCCATAAAGGAGGCGATGTACTTCACACCAATAATTACAGGCAAATTTCAATCATATATTCCATCGCTAAAGTATTTGAAAAGCTAATTTATAATCAACTTTCCCACTATTAACAACATTTTATCACCATTCCAGTCTGGCTTCAAGTCCAATTATTCGACGACAACTGCTCTTTTAAAGTTTACAAATGATGTGTTTTCTGCCCCAGAACATGGTGAACTCACTGGTGCGATATTAATGCAGTCAGATGGTTTAGCTCATACCTTCACAACAGAAAACATTGTGTCTTGAATGGATTTCAATCCGAAATCGGATTTCTTTATTCAACAATGTGGTGTCCCTCAAGAGTCAACACTCGGACCACTTCTATTCTCAATCTAAGCTCCCTGAGCTACTACCCTTCCCTGAGCTACTACCTTATCGTGGTGGAGGGGGTTTGAGTGTCCCAATGACCCCAGGAGCTCCATTGTCGGGGGCTTTATGCCCTTGGTAGGGTCACGTAAGGCAAACAGGTCCGGGGGGAGGGACCAGACAAAGCGTAGCTCACAAAAACCCCTTATGATGAATAATATATATGGTCCTTGGTTTCCCTTGCCCGGACACGGGTCACCGGGGCCCCCCCCTGGAGCCAGGCCTGGGGGTGGGGATTGATGGCGAGCGCCTGGTAGCCGGGCCCCCGGCCGGGCACAGCCCGAAGAGGCAACGTGGGACCCCCTTCCTGTGGGCTCACCACCCGTAGAAGGGGCCAAAGGGGTCGAGTGCAGTGTGAGCTGGGCAGCAGCCGAAGGCGGGGGCCTTGGCGGTCCGATCCTCGGCTGCAGAAGCTAGCTCTAGGGACGTAGAAACTTCACCTTTCTGGCGGGGAAGGAGCCTGAGCTGGTGCGCGAGGTTGAGAAGTTCCGGCTAGATATAGTCGGCCTCACCTCGACGCATAGCAAGGGCTCTGGAACCAGTCTTCTCGAGAGGGGTTGGACTCTCGTCCACTCTGGAGTTGCCATTGGTGAAAGGCGCCGGGCAAGGGTGGCAATACTTATTGCCCCTTGGCTTGGCGCCTGTATGTTGGAGTTTACCCCAGTGGATGAAAGGGTAGCCTCCCTCCACCTTCGGGTGGGGGGATGGATCCTGACTGTTGTTTGTGCCTATGGCCCAAACTTTGTAATCGTGTCGTCGGACTTGCAGCCGCATGTCTTGGACACTCGGGCAAAGAGAGGGGCGGAGCTGTCAACTGATCACCACCTGGTGGTGAGTTGGCTCCGATGGTGGGGGAGGATGCCGGTCAGACCTGGCAGACCTAAACGCATTGTGATGGTCTGCTGGGAACGTCTGGCAGAGTCTCCTGTCAGAGAGAGCTTCAATTCCCACCTTTGGGAGAACTTTGACCATGTACCGGGGGAGGCGAGAGACATTGAGTCTGAGTGGGCCATGTTCCGTGCCTCCATTGTCAAGGCGGCCGACCAGTCTTGTGGCCGCAAGGTGGTCGGTGCCTGTCGTGGCGGCAATACCCGAACCCGCTGGTGGACACCGGCGGTGAGGGATGCCGTCAAGCTGAAGAAGGAGTCCTATAGGGCCTTTTTGGCCTGTGGGACTCCGGAGGCAGCAGGCAGGTACCGGTAGGCCAAGCGGGGGGCGGCTGCGGCGGTCGCTGAGGCAAAAACCCGGACATGGGAGGAGTTCGGTGAGGCCATGGAGAACGACTTCCGGACGGCTTCAAAGAGGTTCTGGACCACCATCCGGCGTCTCAGGAGGGGGAAGCAGTGCACCGTCAATACTGTGTATGGGGGGGGGCGATGCCCTGCTGACCTCGACTCGGGACGTCGTGGATCGGTGGAAGGAATACTTCGAAGACCTCCTCAATCGCATGTATTGCTCTGATGTCATCATGATGTTAACTGTGGTTTGTCTTTGTCTTTTTTTTTTTATCTTTTGGTTTCTGTATTTTTTTTTTGTATTGTCTTTTGTATTGTCTAGTCTATGTTTGTATGTTGAATCAATGTCTGTTTATGTTTGGACCCCCTCGAAAACGAGATGATGCATCTCAAGGGGTTTATCCAAATAAATACATTTCAAAAATGTAAAAAAAAAGACTAGAAAAGCGCTACATAAGTACAGTCCATTTACCATTTAATGTAGAGGAAAGCTTCTGTCAAGGTAAGGAATTGGGGCAGTCAGTGGAAAGTGGATGTATGGCATTATTATTATTATTTATTTTTTGTCTGTGTGCTATTAATATGATGACAAAACATATAACTCTTATTTCTGTCGAAAACCAATTAAAAAAATAAATTTATAAGCTCATCACACTGAAAATTGATTTATTATGTTTAGTTTTTAGCTTTTTAAGCTTCTCTACAAAAAGGGGAAGGTTCAGTTCAAACAGGAACAGGACGAGCCAGCTGTTCAACAAACAGAAACCGTTCCGGAGTTATGACACTCTGGAATAATACGCACTATCGACTGTAGAATAAGACTGCTGCTTTTTGCCAGAGCACTCATCCACTCCTACAACAGTGATGCTTTGACAGTCCATCTGAGCGGGTCGACGTACGTCATCTGACCCGGCTTCTCAGCCCACCTCCTGCTGAGCTTTAGTGAACACGCCTTTCTATTGGGACTCCTGTAATGCATCCATTTTACACTGATGTCAATAAAACTACACCGAAATGGTGAGGTGAGTAAGTGAGTGAGTACTGCTGGAACAAAATTAGAGAATTTCAGAGGTGGGATGGTAAGATGTTTTTAGGACAGAGGTTTTATCACATGTTGTATTCTCTCTGTTTGGCTCTCAGATGGCCCCCGGCTCCATTAAGTCATTTCCTTCCAGTTTGCTAAGAGGCTTTTAGTCCATGCTTGCCTCTTTGACACTTGCACAAAAAGAAAAAAAAAAATAAAACCCATCACCTTAGCAGGCTTGGGCAGTGTTCAGTAATCAAAGTCGCAGGAAAGCCTCAACATCACAGGATAACACAACGTTGAGATCTGGGATTCAAATAATGTCATCAGCATGGCCACAAAATGAACAATGAGGCTACCGTATGAACATTAACAACTGTCTCAACTAATCACAGTAGATTAGGCTTCATAAATTATGTTTATAAAGTAAGATAAAGGGACAGTTGTATGAACCTTTTCTAAAAGGACACTCACCTAAGCCATTGTGATTAATTACTTTAATCAAAACAGAGGTGAAGACCACTGTTATAAAGTTAGTCATGTCATTTCACCTAATTAGCGTGACATTGTACTTTCTAAGTCATTTTAGGATGATTATCACACTTTAGAGTAAAAGTATGAATAGCATCTCTATTCAAATACCACAGACTAATGTTAGAACTTTACTCACTAGTACTTTAAATTAAAATGACCACGACTGAGTATTCTCTACATTTATCATTTGGTCTAGAGCTGCAACATCAACAATGTATCGACAACTATTTTGATTATTGATTCATTGTTTCAGTCACACATTCTTTGGTTTCAGCTCCTTTAATTTGAAAATGTGCTGCTTTGCATTGTCAAAGAGGAAAGTAATAGGCTACAAGTATGTTTAGGTCTTGGATGGTTGGTTGGAAAATACGAGGAATTTGAACTTTGTCACTATAACTATATATTGTCTAAGAAATAATCGCAATAAACAATATTAGTCATTTGAAGACCATTTTATAGCACTGATATAATGATAATATAATAGCATGATAATGATTGGAGAGTGGGCGCTACACTTGTGTAAAAACACAGAGTGCCATTATGGTTGGAGACAGAGTTATTTACCTTTAATTCTTCTACAGTCTCCACTCAGGACGTACACAGTGAGGAATGAAGGACACTACTTGTTTAGCCAATGAGACATGAATAGAGTCTTAGCTGCTAATGTGAAGTGTGGTAATATTGAGGTCAAAAAATGATCACGGTCATGTCCATGTATCATATGATAAGTTAAGATATAGACGTGATGATGTTGATAATGACGTGTTGATATTGTACGATAAGTCGATAACGTCATTATTGTGACCGTTCTAGTGTTGACAACTGTTTGGATAATTGATTTAATCCTCTCAGTCACTTTTACAGTAAGAATGCCAAACATTCTTTGGTTTTACCTCTGTAAATGTGAACATTTGTTGCTTTTCTTAGTCATAGAGGAAAGTAATAATGTAAAAATGTTTGGGTTTTGGATGGTTGGTTGGAAAATACGAAGAATTTGAATTTGGCATCACCTTGTAATTGTCTGGTAACAGACTTCTGATGCAAAGCTGATAAACAGAAAATTCTCAATTTTCAATTATTCTCAACAATATAATCTCAAAAGAATAAAATGTACCTTATTTACTTACTGTAGTCGGTGTACAAAGTTCAGTGTTACAAGCATTTAATTTGCAATGTATCAGAAGCAATCCAGTACTGAACCAATGCAGATAAACAATCTATTTTGGTGATTGAATCATACATACAGATATACTGTGTCAAGATTAATGATGTAATAAAACGGTTTTCATAGAAAAAAAATTAGTATTACAAATACTATATAAATATAAATTCTATTAGTATCCAAATCAAAAGGCTGCTTTACAAAGCTCTCATTCAAACTAATGTAAAGACAAAAAAACAAGGTTTCCTTCCTTCAGGCCAGACGGTGCAGGTTCACCACTGCAGCCTGCAGCTCATGTGACTGATCACATGAGAGATCATCCCATCTGTCACCATCCTCAGCAAAATGCTAGAACGATAGCTAACATAACCTTCAGTATTCTCCAAAACGCCAAACTGTAACATTTCGGTTGTAAGGACACTATAAAGACGTTAGAGCCCACCTTAGACCTCCCGCACTCTTAACTCATGTAAAATCATCATATTAACGTCGCTTCATTCATTCATCATTAACCGCAGTCAGCTGACTGTGCACTGCTAGCTAATCCACGACGATGGTGACATTTAACTGTCAGGTTGAAATAACATCGAGCCCGTACGCCGTCAACACGACATGGATGAATGAAACATAATATAAATGAACATAAAATGCATATGTATTAAATAAACACGCTTGGTACAAATGTGAACAGAGTTGTAGCTCTATTCAGCTGGATGCTGCGCCAGATCAGCTGCTGTTAGCAAGAGCTAGCAGACTAGCTTAAGGCTAGCTAGTTTGCTATTTGACACGACTGACATTTGTGTAGCTAATTTAATAGGTACAGCATGCACGTAATAATGACATTTATAATGTTCATTTATCTACACAATACACTTTTAACTGGCAACATTTAGTTCGCAAAAAACAGCTCGTTTGCTGAGAATCGTTTCTAGCTTGTTAGCTAACATTGCTGCTGAGTTCGCGTCCAATAGGAATCCATAGAGTCATATCCAAAGTCATCATTGACATTGTGTATTCTGTCTTTTATAATTAACACAGGTCATGCATATGTTTCATGCGTTTATAGACCAACACTTTAACTGCAGCATTCAGTTACCGATACTGACATCAAGGACTGTAATGACACATCATTACTGACTCTGACCAACTGGAGAGTGACACGAATGTTACATTGAATACATTTTTATATTTTGCAGTCTTAATACAGAAGAGATTTACTAGCGTTAGAAATTGTGACTAGAATTACTACTATGATTCCCATGGCCTCGAATTCAGCACAGCAGCCTTGTTAGCAGCTCCATCCACCAGCCAGCTAATGTCAGTCACTTACTCAGCCTGGGTTGGGAGATATAATTCCTGGTCACAGCCTGGGTGTGTGTCCTCGCTGCTCCTGCCAGGCCGTTGTCCATCGCCCTGTTTGCCACCAGTGTTGCCATCGTCGGAGAAACCAAAAAACCTGAGCAAGCTAACGTTGGTCGATGTGCTGTGCTAGCTGGAGCTATACAACATGAATGACAGTGGATCAGCTGATCACATGACTTGAAGGAACCGGATGTTCCACAAGCAGGGGCGCGTGAGTGATGAGCAGAGGTGTGTGGGCATCATTTTTTGTTCATATACCTGTTTATTTATTATTCTATGTGTCTATTCAACAGCTAGATAGTTACATTTCAGACCCCGGGCAGGCAAATAAATAAATAATAATGATAATAAACTATGTATGTGTTTACCTTTCAAAACACAGTTGCAAATGTGTTTACAATAAAAAAACAAAGAGCTTTTATAATACATAAAGCGAAAACAATTCAAAAATCCATAAAGTTGGATGTTGCCAAAAAAATCACACAAAGAAGATGAACGTTCTATTCTAAAAAGCAACATGTAGCCAGAGTAGAGGAGCCACGATCAGTGAAATGTGATAATGTTTCCCAGTCCAGGTTAAAAGTTTTGGATGAGCTGGAGTCGAGAGAGAGAGAGAATTACAAATCAATAAATTATTTAAGGTACATGTGCTGCACCACAGTTACCTCTGTATATGCTCTTGTTTGCCTGATGACATTATCTGATGTTATCTAATGTTACCTGAGCATAATGAAGCAAACTCTGTCAGTGGGGGAGGAGCAAGATTATGTGTAATATTATACTTTAAACAGGAGTTTTCAGGGTAGACCAAATTATTAAAGGTCAAAAGGTTGTACTTTGTAATTATATGACTGATGATAACTCATGGGCTGTTGCTAAACCATGTGTATAAACTGAAAATTAGACTGCATTGTATCTTTAGAAAATTATGTATTTTTTGAAAGCAAAAGAAATGTAGAAGAACAGCAATGACTTTCTTAAAAACTTTCATACGTGATAGAATCAACATAGTTCATTCTTTAGTAATGTAGTCTTGTTTGTGAGGTGATGATCTAATTTTCCTCCCTTGAATAAGGGCAAGTCAACGACTTACTGTACAGGCACCGTTTTGGAAGGTATGCATCAATCTGATGAAAAAAATCTGTATGGGTGCCAATACTGAGCTAATTAACTGGATCAGGTGTCCGCCATGATATGACAAGGCTACATTAAAGTAGCCTAAAAATGTGTTTTGCTTCTTGTTCCATCAGTTGGATGTTTGAGCTTCACTGTACACAATGATGTGTTTGTAGAGTTTGAACCTAGATTGCAGTTTTCACATTAATTTGTTGACTGGAAGAGGTTTCATTGTGAACACCTTACATCTGAGCAGACATCTTGTGTCCAGCAGTTAAGCCTTTGAAAGAAAGAATACTTGCATATTCATAGATTCTGATTTTTTCACTGAAGGAGAAGATGTACACATAACCTACATAAATAATGATGAACAAAGTAGTATTGTTCAAAGCAGAGTATTTCCCCTATGTATTTGTTGCGGCATCAAACTTAAAATCTTCCGCTCCTGAGAGGGTGAACTTGCGACTGAAATCCAAAACAAAAGGAAGCCGCGAATCAAAAGTCACTTCAACTATTTATTAACATATATGATTACAAAACAAAAGAATAGGCGATCTGCCCTTCGCAGTCAAAAAACTGTGTCGCTTCCAGCACTCTCACCCATGTTAGCTGTCAGGTGATATCAATCACTTCTTAAATTACCTCCGCTCCGACCCCCAGTGGGACCGGCAAAGCACAAAAGAAGTAATATCCCAAATCAATCTAAATAAGTAAACAAAGTGTTTTTATATAATAATTGGTAACAATAAATATGAATAATAATATGAATTAATGTATATTTTGGCCCCAACAGTATTAAAAAAAATATCTGCATGGATCTGCATGTTTAATTCGCAATATTATTATAAAACTCTGTTTCTGCTATCAGTTACACATATTCACTAACATAACGGATGAACAGAATAGCTGTACAAAAATGACTCAATGACATACTGTAAGTTGCCAGTTTATGTTACAATTTAAGGCATGTGGACATTTTTCAAATCAAGTACATGACATAGCAGCTGATCAGAAGTGTAGATTCCAGTCAACAACTATCATAATAACCATGGCTGGAGCTACCGTATACGCAATCTGGGCAATTGCCCACTGGTCCTTGAGCAGAGGGGCCCTCAATGATGGGAGAAAAAAATGCATGCACCTTTTTTCTTTTCTTTTTTTTTTTTTTTTTTTTTCGGGCTCCACAGAAATATGACACAAGGCTTGACGCATTCTCTTGATGTTGATAATTACGATCACTGTCAGAAACCTAGTGTGCCCAAAACAAAATATGGAGTTACAAGGTTTCCACCTGAAAGCAGCGTTATAATAATTAGTATTATCAGAATCACAGAAAAATAAAAGTTAGAAAAAGGGTAACATGTGCTTCAGTGCCCCTGGGGGTACTAATGCAGCCTTGATAATAACTAACAAATACTACAAAACATGACAACCTGTCAAACCTACTGAATGAGCTTTACTTACAACACAATCATGCCATACTTCCTGCTTTATTTCTCTAAATTTGGTCTAGAGAACTTTTAATGTAAAATATCTGCAGGAAGTATCAAGTTTCACTGTTTGACATGACTCTGTTGTTGTATTGATGGAAATAATGGTGTAAAAAAAAGTACATCATTCTGAAGCACCAGCAAATTAAAACAGGAGCAGATCAGAACAGAAGGTTTCTTACTCAGATACAACAGAACATTTCAGATAAAGTTCTGTCTCTAACAAAAGCCCTATTTATAAAGTTCAAATTAGTGGAAATCTATTTAGTCATAAGATGTGAATTGTTTAGTGATTTATTGCTTGAAGTGCTGGATACCTCTGCAGAATCGAATGTATATGCGCTCTCAGTCTGTCCACTTCTGTCTCTAACACACACACATAGACACACACACACACACTGGCCAACACAATGTCCTGTTGAGTGAACTGTTGAGTGACAGGTAAAATGACATGATTGCACACATTTTCCCCTTTAAAAAACTCTTGGTTTGCTGTTTTCTCATTTTTAAAGCTCTGATCCATTCTCATTTGACGCAGCAGGTTCTGCACAATAGCTTGTAAGCGACTGTTTGAAGATGATTTTGAACCGTGCCCCCTGCACAACCAGCACACTGGCAGTCACACATCACATACAGACACGCACAGCTCTCTGATGGTGGAAAAGCACTACAGATTGAAGTGGTAAGCACTGCCATTGGTGAAGCTGACGACAGCCCCTAGAGAGCTCATCCAAACGTTTCAGGCCGCATGCAAAAAATAGCAAATTAATGCAAGTGAAGGGCTTCTGCCTACAGGAGCAGTGCCCTCATTTTAGAAATACCTGTTTTTTCCCCTGAGTCTTTTATGATGAGTTCAAAGGGATATGATTTCCCTCAAACTCCTCAGATGCACCCATTTAGGCAAATAGGTGTCATAATATTCATGCATTCATGGATGTTGTATCTCTGCTGCTGCTGCTGCTGTTGTTCAAGGGTTCATACAGTGACCAGATGTATAAAAATGTATGTTAAAGGGTTACTCCAGCAATTCAGTACTGTACTTACATAAAGTCTGGGAACTCATGTAAAAACTATTTTTAGAAACACTGTTCAAAAGCAGTAGAGGGTTGTCGTAACTTAAGGGTCAAGCTTCAGAAATACTGGATCCTATGCTTCCTATGATGTAACTTGATTGCGTCTCTCATTGGCAGTTCAGGAAATAGTGTGTTCAGATCCTGTTTCATCCTGTTGCAGACCAACAGTTGCCTTTTTTTACAGTATTCATGATGTTTGCCTAACACCTTGTTTGTCTGGAGACTGGTTAGTTAAAATAGAGCAATGTCTGTGAGAACCATATGTTTGTCAGGACTCTTTACATGTAGGCTATTTCATTGTACATGTACAATGACATGTCAACATGTCTACTCTTTGATAATCTTATCTTTTTTTAGTGACAGTGATGGACCCTTTTCACAAACAACATTTTTACAAAGAACAACACATCTAATTGGATTGCAGCCATGATTAATGTTGTTAATGCCTGTTCACACTATGTCAGTATGGGAACGATTGGAAAGATTCCCATGGTAAAGTCCTAGTATACACAGGATCCACAGCCACCACAAGGCCTTTTCAGCAGCCTCTAGAATGTACTTTGTGGCTTTTCTGCACTGCAGTTCTTTTACTCCAAGGAGTTAAAAGTTTTCTGTAATGAATGGCCAGCAAAGCCCTGGCACCCAACTTCGGCTGGCTCACTGGGCTCTCTAGCCATGGGTCCAGCACTCTGAGACAAGATCTGTGTATTTCGCCCTTTTGCGCTCGCTCTCTTCTTCAATCCCGTCTTCACAAGGAACAGCAAGTTCCACAACTGAGGACTACTTGCTTTGTAGACTCTGATGTTAACACCATGTCTGGGTGGAGTAAAGTGGTTGCAATGTTTTCTGCGAACTCAGAGGTGCCAGTCCTGTGCGGTAGAAAGAAATCCTCCTGAGGAGCTAGGCTGATGTTGTGCCTTTTCTTTAGCTCTAATGAAGGTGATGGATTGTTTGGGGGCTCGCTGATTCTTGCTGTTTTGATTCACTTTGTTGATTGTGTCTGCCAAAGACCTTCGGACTTGATCATGGCACCAGTGACTGATTTTTCTGTCTCCAATGGAATTTGGGTTTTTGGGTTTGGAATTTTGGCCACTCTTCCCTTCTTCAGGACCAGATATCTGGACTTGGCTGGTTTAAAGCTCATCCTTGCATATGAATGAGCCATCTGCACCCATGAATGGATGATGCCATCACGGTTAGGTTGTCCAGGAATGCTGTCATAGAGGGCTGCTCAATACCCGATGTAGACACGGGGCTTCTACATTCCACCTCAGCTGATTTGACAATCATGTTGATGGCCAATGAGAAGAATGACACCAAGATTGTGTAGTCAGTGATTATACCTTTCTCCAGCCTTTGCCAGTTGGATGTCATTGCCCCTTAGGAGATTCTCAACCTGAAATTTCTGTTATAGTCTAGAATGAGATTTCGGGTCATCTCTGGAACAGTGCTATTTCAACGAGCTTGAGTGGAATAAATCCATAGGCGTTAGTTAGGTCTACCAGAGTGCTGCAAAGTCTCCTCTGCTTTCTCTTGCCTCCTGGATCAGCTGGGTCACCACTCCAGTGTGCCATAAGAAGCTATAATTGCTATTTTTATAATAACAATGTGTGTGTATTCTGTGTGTAGTGTAAGAGGCATAGCGTTGTGATGAACCTATAAAGAATTATCAGCAAATCTGCAGCTCTCCTCAGAGCTTTATAGCGAGTTTCAGCTCTTTGTTTAACTGTCCGATATTGGACTTTTATTCACCAGGTGGACAGAAACATTACTCTAAGTGAATGATAATGTTGCTCTGTAAATGCTGGATGTAGAAATAAGCAACTGTTTGCTGACAAATTAAACACATCAACTTAAAAGATGGTGATTTGTCAGTGTTGTGTTCACTACTTGTTTCTGGCACCCCCAAGTGGCCAAAAAAGTCAGTTAATGTAGATTTGTTGACTTGTGGTTTTGTGCATTCTTGCTTAATCACTCTCAGCCTGTAGTCTTTAAATTAGGGTGACATCACACACAGAAAAAAAGGCATTTCTAGTTATAACCCTAACCCTAACCCTAATAATTTAAAAATGAATAATACAAAGAGTAATAGTTTACCTTGTTTTTCTGTTGCCTGCCATTACTTTAAGGGACTTTTCTTGTAAAATGGTGGTCTTTTTGGGCCATGGGTATTTTTTTTTGTTGCAGAGCTGTGGTTGGCTGCATCGCATACATCTCAATTTGTACATCTGAGGTTGTGCTATATAGCACTGTTGCATTACTATGTCGGCACAGTTGAATTGCACATATTTATACCGATATTAAAAGTAGAAATGTTTGGGTTGTTCACAGTTGAATGTATTCTGTAGAATGATGAAGGTAGTATCTGTGAATGTGGTATTCAGGCTCAGAACATTTTTATAAAATTGCTTATGACACAGGCTTTGAGAAAACATTGAAGCAGTCTGACCTCCACAGTGTAGATATGAAAGTGTTGCTGTAGCAATCTATGGTTTAAAAGAAGAAGAAGAAAAACACAATTTAATAAAAAGAATCTGCAGGGAATATATAAGAAAGTATCCAACTAGCAAGAGAGTGATGCAGTGGGAGCAGAGGATAAGGGTTAGGGTTAAAAAATACTGGGCAGGTGATTGGATGAACCATCTGTCTATCACCATCTATCACTGGTTAACTTCTTTCTGCCGTCACATCTAAACCACGCCCCGAGCTTCCAGTAGTTCCTCATACGATGATGTTTGAACCACTGATGATTAGGCCACATGGTGGATGGATTCTTGCATGATCTCATGAATCCAGCTGCCTTGCAAGGTAAATGGCAGACCATCTATCCCGTGAAGGCATCTGCACAACCTTTAGTGGTCCCTGTCATGATGTGATCACTATTTCAGCATGTTACAGGTTCTACAGGATGTTCTGGACACATTTCTTGGCAACAATGAAATCCTTTATATACATTACCATGCTGTATGTGCCACTATAGTGATGACAGCCTGTTTACAGAAAATGTGTAGTTTTTAGTTATTTTTCCATATTTACAAGTGTAACTTTATGAATCCTAATTATACCATGAGTTTTGAAATTGTGATTGCTATTTGCTTTTGGGTATGGAGCCAACGTATATGTATTATATGTTTTACACTGTAAAAATCAACTTGCCAGTGCTGTCTGGTGGATGAAATACATAATGGTGACACTGTCTAAATTAGATCAATTGTCTTTGTCAATAATAACTACTTGGATAAGGTTACGGTACAATCATTTTCATGGCTAAAAAAACTGTTTATTCTCAGTAGCAAACAGGAAGTGATGTTAAAGTCTGATATTTTGTTGACCTACCTCTTCCCTCCAACATCCTCAATGTGTGGACTTCGTGGCTCTATAATAATGTAACTCCTTTACTCCCAATTGACAAGAGTCATAATTATGGTCGCTAAAGGGCTTTTTTACCTGAACTTATGTCAGTTTGGGGTATTTGCTAAAATGGCAAATTTTTCTTAAGAGGTCTGTTGATCTGTGGGCAAACTGGTGTTGGTCTAGATCAGCTGGGACAGTGTTTTTGATGTGGCTGAAGTGTCTTGGGAGCAGACGTGTTCACCTCGTCTATCCATAGTTTGTAGTTATGCTTTATAGACCTTATACCTCTCTTAAGGTTCACTCAGGTGGTCCTGTAGGCTGAGGTGTCTCCTGATTTAAAAGCCTTTGTACTTCTCTGTGTAGCGATATTCAGTCTGAGTTCATTCATTTTATTAGCGAGTGATCTTGCATTCACAAATAAAAACACTAATGGCGCTTTTCCACTACACAGTTCCAGCACGACTCGCCTCGACTCGCCTCAACTCTTTTTGCGTTTCCACTAGGGAAAGTACCTGGTACTTTTTTAGTACCTGCTCTGGTGAGGTTCCAAGCGAGCCAAGCCGGTACTAAAATGTGACGTTGACACACTGCTGGCCGCTGATTGGTCAGAAGAGTTGTCGCTGGAAGAGTCATGAGCCGTCCCACACAAGAATCAAACCCGGCATTTTTAAATACCGGCAACAGCGTTATAACCATAGTTACAACCATAGTTACAACGGCATACATACGGCTCAATGTTCTTGCTTTGTGTGTGACAGAAAGCCTCAAACAGCAGCAAGTACACCACTGCCTCCATGTCCTCCATTATTTATGTGTTTTGTGTCGCGTATAAAACGAAGTCACGGCAGTTTCGCGGAGCCGTGCTATGACGACCCCGCCCACGTTGAGTAGGTACTTTTTTGTAATGGAAAAGGTCTGTTCTGGAACCGTACCGAGGCGAGGCGAGCCGTGCTAGAACTGTGTAGTGGAAAAGTGCCATAAGTAGAGGGGTTTTGTATGGAGCGACTTATACCCAGGCTAGTGAACCAGGTTGTTTACCCTGCTTCTGTTTCCTCTCCCTGCCCCACCTGCATCACCTCTCCCCAGGGGTTAGGGTTAGGGTAAGGGATGGGGATCCACATTAGACCTTGTGTTCTGAGAATCTCCTGTGGTATTGTTTGTGTGCAGTCCACACTGATCTGTAAAAGTTTTTGGTGGCTTTAGTGAATGTTCGCCTTCGTTTCTTTGACTAACGAGATGATAGTAGTATGAATAAAGGAAGGAATCTCTGTCTGTGTGTCTGTATCTCTCAAACCGTTTATCCAATCAATTCCACACTTGGTAGGTGCATTCCTGGGGGGGAAAATGAGCGCAGTGTCAAATTTGGTGCAATTGGGAAACACAATACATTTAATATTAATAAACTTTGAATACACCAACGTTCAATGAGCAGGGGCAGGGTAGAGCTTCAGAGCTATGCTGACTGACTCCAGTATGTTAGGGAGGGAGAAGAGACAAAGTGTGAGAGAAGTCAGAGGAATGTGCTTTATAAAGAGAGAAAAGCAGACAGAGATTTTAATCAAGAACAGACACTCTGACCCTATGTCTAGACAGAAAGTGTGGCATTAGCAGGACTTGTATCAGATCAGCAGCAAGTGAGTATGCAGAATGCATTCAGGTACATGGTTGGGCATAGGTCACCCCTTGTTTTGGAAGTGCTTAGAGCCCAATATACCATAACTGTAGTTAAGTGCATAAAATAGAGCAAATACTTCCACAGACAGTTGAATGATCTAAGAGCCCAATATGATCGATCCGCTGTATTTTAGGATATTTTATTTTTTAAATTTAGCTCTTATTTGACTTTAAAGGTAGGGTATGTAATGTTGTTCAGAAGCACTTTTTGTTATACTGGGTGAAATGGTCCTTCTATTATCAGAGGTATCAATACATTATGTCTTTAGAAAAAGGAACGGAAAAAATCAGACCTCTGTGACAGCCACAGGACTGATAAAACTCCGACCAATCCATGCTCTTCACACCGAAAAGCAAAAACCAATCAGGTGCCTTCATGTCTAGATCTGCATCCGCCCCCCTCTCTCCCTGCCTACTTCGCGCGTGCAGACTTCACCTGTCGCTGTTGCCGGAAAAAAACAGCGCACTTCTCTGCAGAACTACAGAGTTGGTGGGGGCGTGGCTTGGACGGACTCACTGACGGGAGGGGGAGCATCGGGCTGGAACTTAAAGGAGGCAGGAGGAGGTGATATTTTCAAATCTTGCTAGCTCTCTTGCTAGCTTTACAACACTACATACCCTAGCTTTAAATGAAAAAAGAACATATATTTACTATAAGAGTAGTCATTAGTTTTTCTTTCATGTTGTTAGTGTATATACTCATTTATACCTCACATCAACTGTATTGTTCCATGTGTTGAAGCTGGAGGTCAAGCAATCGGCTCCATTCAGAACTATTTAGTAACAAGAGAAAGCAGCAGTCTGAGGAGCACAAAGCTGCAAAATCTGTGCACACTGTCATTTTGAAAGCTTCACGATGGAGCACTTAGCTTTCTAAGTTTAGCTTGCTAAATGCTCCCTCATGTTAGTCTCTAATGGCGCTTTTCCACTACACAGTTCCAGCACGACTCGCCTCGACTCGCCTCGCCTCGCCTCGGTTCTTTTTGCGTTTCCACTAGGGATAGTACCTGGTACCTGATACTTTTTTAGTACCTGCTCTGGTGAGGTTCCAAGCGAGCCAAGCCGGTACTAAAATGTGACGTCGACACACTGCTGGCCGCTGATTGGTAGTTGTCGCTGGAAGTGTCATGAGCCGTCCCACACAAGAATCAAACCCGGAATTTTTAAATACCGGCAGCAGCATTACAGCCATACGGCTCAATTTTCTTGCTTTGTGTGTGACAGAAAGCCTCATACAGCAGAAAGTACACCACTGCCTTCATGTCCTCCATTGTTTATGTGTTTGTGTCGCGTATAAAACGAAGTCACGGCGGTTTTGCGGAGCCGTGCTATGACGACCCCGCCCACGTTGAGTAGGTACTTTTTTGTAATGGAAAAGGTCTGTTCTGGAACCGTGGCGAGCCGAGGTGAGGCGAGTCGTGCTGGAACTGTGTAGTGGAAAAGCACCATAACTTTGTCTGTTGTTTGGTGCTGGGAGTTTGTTTGTTTGTTTGTTTGTGGGTTTTTTAACTAAAAAACTGCTGTCTGCTGCTGAAACAAGGTTGATGAGAGCGGTTGGACTCAACCAAAACAGTAAAGTTGTAGACCAAAACAAGCTAAAGCGAAAGCAATCTAAAAGAAGTTTGAAAGCTCCATGAAGCTCAGTCATCATTTTCTGAGGTTTCACCAACTAAAGTGGTGTCTGTCATGTTAAATTCATTCACAATATTTATAAATGAATTAGGTGAGAAAAAATACAATACATTTGTACGCAGACAACGCTGTTCTCTATACGGCAGTGCCCTCTGTGGCCCAGCTAGTTCAAAACTTGCATTTTGATGTCTATCCTGTACGGCAAATTTGAAGTGAGTATTGCTACTCTCAATGCGACATCAACTGTAAGAGAATCCCTTTATAAATATCTTGGTTTCTGGCTTGATGAAAGGCTGTACTTCAAAAAACATATTAATGAACAAAGTCCTTAAAAGAAAATTAGTTGTGTTTATAGAAATAAGGCAGGTGTCACCCAGAATTGAAGAAAGTAAATTGTTCAGTCAATCTTTTCATGTTATGGACTATAGTGATGTAATTGATATGCACTCTCCTGCCTTGACTCTTAAACCTCTGGATATAGTCTATCATTCTGCTGGAGTTGGCTTCAGAACACATGGTTATATACTATATGAGAAAGTTAGATGGCACTGCTTCCTATTTATTCACAAAGCACTTATTGGAAGACTTCTTGAGTTATCTCTCATGTCTTTTTAACTACAGATCATTGTCACACTGCACTAGGTCCCTAGACTATTTGCTCCTTGAAAATCACAAGCTAATCCCTTTTAATCAAGTTAAATCTCCTTTTACTGACATAGAGCAGTGAATTCATGTGCTTTCTTTGAATTGATGTTATACAGACACACATACACGCATGCACACACACACACACACACACACACACACACACACACGTATTTAGTAATGTGATGACATATGTTACGTAAATAATCAAATAGAATAGGAACAGAGATAAATAATATTAGCTTTACTCATCTTGTCAGGTGACCTGAGTCTCCGTCTCATCCATTATAATCATGGAATATACAAGTTTCGACACTTGATTCTACCCTTCTGTTGTTGCTAAAATAAGTGAGATTATCTTATATAAGTAAGATAAATGATAAATGACAGCAACTGTTGCCTAAAGTAATTTGTACATACAATTAATTAATGTATGGTTGGGTGGGATATTACAGTATTTTAACCATGGCCATTTTAAATTATGTCAGATCAGAAAAGTGTCATTTCAGTAAGTCTTGCAACAGTTTTGGGAGTCTCTGATATTTGACATTTTCCTGCTGATAGTGGCGTCAAAAAGGATTTCTGTTGACCCCATCAGTCTGTGTGAATAGTCCTGTAGTGGAAGAGAGGATTCTAACTTGTGGAGCTCAGAGAACAAATGCAGCCATCGATAGCATTATTAAAACTGTTAAAAAATTAAATATCTTGTTATTCTAAACTGCAAACTTTGTGTCAGTACAGTAGCAAGGGTGCCGCACTTGCAATTAAACATCGTAGGATTTCATCACATTTAGAAATTACCGCTGTTTAATGGCTTTATGCTAAGTGTTTTACAGAATACACAAGTGGAGCCGTCGCTTTTGAGGGGTTTCCGCACCCCTCAATCCTTTGATTACTTAATGGGATTAATTATTCTACGAGGAAGCAGAGTGACTAAGCTGTGCAGGATTTTCACAGGCCCGGGATGCCTAGAGGGGAATCCTGTAGATTTGTTGCACTGTGGAGCTTAAAAGTCGCTGGATCAGTGTGCAAGAAGAAGGTCGCTTCTTTACCAAGACTTGTTAGGATGTTAATCCGCAGATCCACTGTATGGCGAGAAAAGGACAAGGCCAAAAAAACAGATACTAAAAACAAGACAGGATGTAGCCTTTCTTTCACCTCCTAAGACCTGAGCTTAAAGAGCGGATCATGTGATGGGAGAAAATGTGTTGGTGGTCTGCAACTATGACAGCCCTGCGCGTGCATACACACACAGACATACACACACTACACACACACACACACACACACACACACCCCAAACCCCCCACTTACAAAAACCTCCCCAACCTTCCTTCTAATTGGACTTAGGGTGAAGAGAGAGAATGGGTGGGGGTGAGTGTTGGGGGGGGAGAGAGGGGGTAGGAGGTGTAAATGTGACCTTTTTTTTTTTTCTCTCCCTCCAGGGAGATTCCCAAGACACAGTGGGGAGGATTGGTTTCTTTGGCTCTACTCACAAAAGAGCCTCAGTTTTTCTCTGTTACTGGACAGTCTTCACATTTCTACTGTGATTACTCTGACTGAAGCAAAAACCAGACTCAAAACAAAACAGGAAACCGTGTGGGGATAAAAGTACTTTCAGAGTGTACATATAGTGTGTGTATATTGAATTATCAGATTATTATTTG
Organism: Scomber scombrus; assembly: GCF_963691925.1. Lineage (NCBI taxonomy): Eukaryota > Metazoa > Chordata > Actinopteri > Scombriformes > Scombridae > Scomber > Scomber scombrus. The sequence continues at coordinate 2,333,645 of NC_084981.1, forward strand.
GATGCATCAATAAATGAAATATGTGACGTAACATTTTAACAGCAGGTGGAGCTTATTTGAACTACTTCGTATTCTGTTGATTAGTTTTCTTTAACAATGTATCATGTTTTATAAATTGCTCATATGTGTCACATGTAAAATCTTAATCTGCAAAGTAGTAGAATATACAATATTTTAATGTGTCTGGGCCAGGACTATTTTTTTCATAATTTAAATGACTAAATGAATTACTTTACTAGATATTCATAGTTGCTTTTCTTTTTTTTTTAAAACTAATTAAGGTGTATCTTTTCATGATCCAGGAGAGGTGTTGCGTTCCTCTCTGCACACTCCGACCACAACGCGTCTTGACAGTTCAGTGTGGATCATCCTGCCGCAGCCTCTCAGCTACGTCCCAGTAAGTGCACAGACGAAGTGAGCGTAGTAAACCGGTGCTCCCGTGTCCGAGGGGCATTGATTTTCAGAAGTGAAAAAAAATACAGATATGTGAACTCTGAGCGTGAAAAGCTCATTCTTGGGTGTTGAAGTCACTTTGCTGGTGCTGATAACCAAATGTCTCATGAGCTTCATTATCAGATAAACTGACGATGAGTTAGGTTGTGTAATGTTTTTGATACGTTTCCTTTCCTTTATGTTCTCATGTGTGAGGCTGAAAATGTACATCACATTCATGTTATTTTAATGTATAAAGTAGAGAAAAGAAAGCTCTAGAACAGATAGAGGATGAAAGTTTAGGGGGTTTTTTTGGTCTTTTTTTGTTAAAAGTGGTTATCAGGCTTTCAATAATACTGGTTGCCCAACATAAAAATGAGAAATTCTCTGGAAAAATCTGTATTATTGCTGCACTAACCTGACTTATTACATTCAGTTTCATTTAGAGAGAGTTCTTACCAATAGCTCATGTTTTTACTGTCTTATCTAAGTAAGTAGGTAAGGTATCTGTAAATGCAAAATACAGTTTCAATATTTTTTCAACCTAAAAACAGGTGGGATTTACATTCTTTTTTAGAATCTACCCTTAAAGGCAAAACACAGGGTAAAATAAGCGTACAAAGTTTTGCCATTATTGTTTGTGCACAGATGAGCGTATCAGCATTTTAATAACTTCTCTCTTCTCTCATTGAGCTATGAATAGCTGGATAGTAAGAGGACACTCATTTAAACTGTACGAGTGGGAAAAAACAGCATTTTGTCCACTTACACTTAATAATGAGTGGAACCCACGTCCTCAGCTGTGTTCCATGTATTCTCCACTACTCACAAACTATATCAGGCCAATGTGAAAATCTAAAATCTCCGAGTCATGACTCTACTACTCCTGTTACTACCTTTAGAAAACATCCTATTCAATTTGTAAAGCTCTTATTAGTTTCACTTTCTTATTATTTGACTTCCCTTGTTAAAACACGAGTGATCATGTGAGCCGAAGCTTAAAAAAAAAAAAAAAAAACACCCACACACATCGAGCTGTAGTGTATAAGAGGTATAACAGTCATGAAATTTATCATAACTTGATTCATAGCAACATGTATGAAAGAAAAATGAAAAAAACACACTTGTCTTTGTCTGTAGCCATATACATAATATATATGCACATTTGTACCACACGTTTCACAAATTTCAAGATATTTCACAACAACAGCACCAAAGAGCTTTTTGATTGATTCCTCAACCCCGCTAATACATTCATTCATTCATTATTTTCCAGATATACTAATAATCTATTAATTACAGAAGTGAATAATTTACAATAAAATAACAATTTTAAAGGTACATTTCTCATTTTCCAGTACTTTTATACTACAATAATTTCATTCGGTCTCCACATGCATCGGTCTGCTTTGACGGCAGTGGATTTTGAAAGTTTTTCACACAGTAAGTAAAAGTTTATTATATTGTCTTCATGATTGGAAAAAAAAAAAACCTTTTTCCGTGTTCAACAAAGCAAGAAACTTACTATCGCTGAAAAGCTTTTCTTTAAGACCCCCCTCACCCCCCCACCCCCCGAACCACCACCGCTGTCGCTCTCTCTCTCTCTCTCTTCAGCAACTCATTCCAGTGTCTCCTGCACGGGATAGAAACTGTACACCGAAAACTCTGAGAACTCACAGTGGTATTAAAAAATCACAGACAATAAAAATTAAAAAAAAAATAAAAAAAAACAAATAAAGTCAGGTACTGCATCTTGAAGACGAAAAATGTCACAAAGTGAAGACTTTTATGTCGAAAAATGTTCCGATTCCTCACCAAAACCATTGAGTAAAACAACACTGAACAATAGAACCATCGTACTGTAGGACACACACCTTCTCTGGATTCTGTTTTTGGGCCGAACTGACAAACGGATACACGCAAAAAATCTTTTCGTACGCTGAATTTTTGCGATCTGCAAAGAGCAACTTCAAATGCAACAGGTTTCTTGCGCTGGCAGCAGACTTTAAGTGACCCCCCCCCCCCCCACCCCCACCCCCCCTCCTCAGATTCCATGTTAAGATACAGGCCTTACTTCTTTTAACAACGTCTCGTGTCCTCTGTGGAGCTCAACAAACTGTTGCACAAACTCTCTTTCTTTCTCTACTACTACTCACTGCAGTGACATGCATCTACCCAACACAATCCAATAATAAAACACACTTGAGAAAGATACCATCACTTAACACTTTCTGTCACCGATCCAAGACTTCCCTGCTATACACTATGTACCGCTTTCCTTTTAGCAGTGGAGCTTTAATAGTGTGAAGCAGCCATATCCTCTTGGCTCCTCTGAATATTGTCATATTGGATAAATAGATAGGACTAAACTATTGTTCAACAGAAAACTGAAAGATCCAAAAGAAATCTCTCTTCAGAATGTGTCTCTCTGAACCTGCGTAACAAAATTCCTACGTGAACATCTTTGTGCAAAACCTTCCCACCGCGGCCCTGTTCTTAGTTTAGATGAGCTTGTGTCTGTCTTTGTTTTCTTCTTTGTACAAGGCGCCAGATGTGCAATTACATTACATGACCTGCTACAGAACATGACACAGACAGATGAAAGAGACTCGGCGAAACCAAACAAACACAGTAAAAGCCAAGAAAAACAACCAAAAAAACGTGTCCAGAGGAAAGAAGAATCCTTCTGTGTAAAAACAAAGCATCATTCCAGGATTTTCTTGTCCATGGATTCTTTGCCATTGGTCCGCGAGTAAGGCTCAAAAGCAGAGGAGCTCAGGTAGCGGGCGGAAAGTTCCTGCAGGTTTCCGGCCAGGGAGCCGGCCATGGACAGGGGGTTGGAGGACATGCGGGTGGCGACGCCGCTGAGTAAGGAGGGCATGGGGAAGCTGAAGAGGCCGTGAGCAGCAGGTGAGCTCTGCAGGCCCGCCACTGTCCCTGAGCTGGTGACGGCGGGTAGAGGAGGGCTGCCGCCCGCCGTGCCGTTGCTGCCTCCGCCGCTGCTGCTGCTGCTGCTGCTGCTACTGCTGCCGTTGCTGGCCATGGCCATGGAGGGAGGGCGTAGGGCCGAGCCCAACGCACCACCGCCGCAGTGGGGCAGGAGGCCCGGCAGGCCGGAGGGAGTCAGCAGCCGGCCCTGCTCCAGCAGTCTGAGCACGCTGCAGGTCGCTGCTGTTTCTGAAACCACTGAACGCAGCTCAGAATCCTTCCCCTGGTCCTTCTTCTGCTTAGTGCGCCGGTTCTGGAACCAAACTTTTACCTGGACATGCAGACAGATGACAAAAAAGAAGCTTTTAAGACACAGACTTCTTGTATTATTACAGGAAGTAACACATTGCCTGTATGGGATAGGTTACACAACCAAAATATTAATTCAAAACTCACTTTAAAAAAAAAACCTTTTCTATTGTTGTTATTGGTACAGCAGTAAAAAAAAAAAAACTTCCCTGCATTAATTCACATTCTTGGATACTTGCTGTAAAAAGGCCTGTGATCACAGCGCAGCATTAATCTGATAATCTCACTATTTGGAGATAATTGCACTATGAGCTATATTGTACAACAGTGTGTCTACACAGATTAAGTTGATTGCTTTTTCCCATCGCTTTTGTTCACAGTGTAGCGCCCGTCCATCTCCCATCACCCCACCTCCACATGCACTCACACACTACACTATACATTATGTGTATACTAAGCACTGCATGCACGCAGGGATACTCGTTAACTCAAACACACACACACACACACACACACACACACACACACACACACACACACACACACACACACACACACTGACTGCTGCAGTGCTTTTTTCAGTCAACATATATAAAACACTCCTCAGCTTAAAGCCACTCACACACACACACACACACACACACACACACACACACACACACACACACACACACACACACACACACACACACACACAGCACCAAAGATTCAAGCAGCAAATCGAGTTCAAAATATTAGCATTGTGATGTAATGTTGCAAAGATTTCAAACATAGAACAACTATCTGGAAAACAGAAAAAAAATAACAATTAACCACATTGCCAACGGTGTTAATAATTGTTGAGGTTAATTGTAAGGTTTAGAAAAAATCCACATATTTCTTAGATAAAGCATCTCAACATTTTCTTGTAAATTGAATATTTTTGAATAGGTGATGTTTTCATTAGAGAAAAACAACCAATATAATTATGCCACTTGAGGTTCTTGTGATAATAAATATATGATAATTAAATAAATGATTCATTGTTTGACTGGGAAAATAATTGACATATAAATCAATCATAAAAAAAACACATTGACATTAAGTTTTGTCAGCTTGTGGTGTAAATGTTCATTCTCACACACACACACACACACACATTCAAAATGGCTCCTGTTCACTGTGACTTTAATCACCTGTGCCAGTTTTAAATCAGCACGGTGGGATTCCCTGAGACGTTTTAAGCCCCTAGTATTCTGTACAACCGTAAATCACACATTAAATCCTAATTTGAAGATGGCATTTTAAAAAGAAAATCAAAGATGGCTGCCATAATTGCACAGGTCTGGGGGGGGGGGGACAGCATCTGATGGTTTTGCGTTTCTTGTTGTGCTTGAAAATGCAAAAAAATCTTAAATCTGGATGAAAGATTTCAAAATTTGAAGCTCCATTTGTTTCAGAAATGAGTTTTTAGATTGAATCAGCAGTATGAACAGAATATAAAATCACTCTATTCTCATAACTACAGATGGAATAAACAATGCAGCCGTAGTGATATCATTGATGAAAGTGTACGTTTATGTTCAATCAAGTCATTCATCCGGCTCAACAGATCCATTTAGTTTTTTTTTGACATATCTATTGTCCAGCTTCACAGTCTTTTTAATTGAATAAATGTCAAAACGGAAACAAATGCTGGCTTTTTCTAATCCACTGTTTAGCTCTTATATGAACCGTGTCTATAAATCTCCTGTAATCACACCTGATTGCTCTCCTATGCCACAAAATATACATGTACCAATCAGCATCAAGCTCCCAAGCTCAATAAGTTAACTGCTCCAATCACATTTGAATTTGAATTTTTTTTTTCCCTTCACTTCAGTAGGTGATTTAACTCTTCATCAGCTGTTAACGACCATTTCACGTCAAGCGAAAAGAAGCCCCCGCCGCTAAATCCAATACTTTTTATGTTTCCAGCTGAAAGATTGCTCAGTAGGAACATCTTGTTCATTTTTAGAGGTGACATTCTCAACGCAGAGAAGAAAAAAAAACAACAAGGTGAAGCTGCTAGCTCAAACAAAGATGATTAGGTGTGCTGGGAGTCCTTAATGTAACAACCTACGAGTGCCAACAGAACAAAATGTTAATTTCACTACGTTGTCATTAAAAGGTATTTCATCAGGAATGAGAGGCAGACACCGGAGGAAAAATCCTGAAGCCTTTGTGCTGCCTAAAATGGAGTGAAGATGTTTTTTTCTCTATTACCTCAATGCAAAAATATCATCTTTACACGATGAATTAAGTTTGGAATTTATAGGAAAAGAAAAGCAGCGACTGTGTTTTGTGTCAGATGACAAAAAGAAATAATAAAGCAAAAAATATGTCAAGTTAAAACAAATAAGAGGGTCAAATTGACATATTTCTTATTTTAACATTTTTTTTTAAATCTTTTGTGGAAAAAAAAGTTTGACCTCTCGCAGACCTCCACTCAAGATCAGCTCCCTTTAACAGGTCAGAGCAACCACACATTAGCACCAGAGACGAAAGCAATGGCACCGTTTGCCGTTTTGCACATGTAAAAAAAAAAAAAAAAAAAGAAAGGGGGAAGATAAATAGATGAAGATGAGGTTGCCTCGAGTCCAAATTATAAAGGGGTGACCGGGTGACTTGCTTTGGAATCTGGTGTCAAACACAGAGTGCAAATGCAGTTCACACATGGCGGACTCTGTGTGACCTACTGCTGACCCCCCCCACACACACACACACACACACACACAGAGAGATGAAGAGGAAGTACGCACTTTTTTTTTTTTTTTTTTTTCATGGTAACTTACATTTTAGCAGCTTTAGGCAATAACATCAAACAGCCCATAAGGTCTCTAACAATATATCTAATGTATTAAACAGGCCATCATTTACTTTAAAGGCACACATGCTCCATAATTAGAAGTGTTTCTGTGGCTAATACTTAAAGTCACAACCCATGATCCAAATGTAAACCAAAGGTCACACACACATTTAAATCCAGAGCACAGAGTCAGGTCTAACACGTCATTCAATACAAGTACAGTCTTATATTGCTGCTGTTGTTAAATGTTTGTTTACATCAGTATTGTTTCTAATACAGGTCTGTAGTTTCAATTAAATGATATATGTGAGTATGTGTGTGAGTGTGTGAGTGAGTGAGTGAGTGAGTGAGTGAGTGAGTGAGTGAGTGAGTGAGTGAGTGAGTGAGTGAGTGAGTGAGTGAGTGAGTGAGTGAGTGAGTGAGTGAGTGAGTGCCTTTAAAATCAACAAACAGCTTTTCTGACAAGGAATTATAATTAAATTAAGAATTTTAAAGGTAAAATCAGAAACCCATGTGGTCCTAATATTCCATAGCCTCAGTTTGAGGTTTAAAATAAATGGTAGTATTGGGATTAAAAAGGTAGGCACAAAAAGGAAATGAAATGAAATTCACACTATAGATTATATGATTGCTACAAAGACATCCACCATCCTCTGCACATATGTTTTTTTTTTTTGTTGTTTTTTTACAGTATTCTTGGAATAAATGAATGAATGTATAAAGGATGTAGAAAAGAACATTTATGATGCATACACACCTGAGTTTCAGACAGATTGAGCTGGCGGGCCAGTTCTGTTCGCTCCCTCCCAACAACATACTGGCACCTCTGAAACTCCATCTCTAACCGGTAGAGCTGCTCTGCGGTGAAGGAGGTGCGGGTTCGCTTGGGCCGGTCCAAATCCAAACCCTTCGGCAGGATAATCTCCCGAATCGAGCCTTTAGCATCTGCAACAATGGACACTTTGAATTCACTGAGCCAAAGGGCACCGATGAACAATTAGATAAAAGATACATGTGAAATATGAGTATTATTAGAGTAAGAAGGGTAGTACAGATAATGAGAATTCATAATAATAAATGAATGTTCTAAAATGTACCTTTATACCTAGTAAGGTTGAAGTTACACAATTTACTGTTTGTTTAAATAATGTATGACATCATTAAGCTTCAAATACACTATATTTTAAATAATTAAAGGATTAAATATTGAATACCATGAACATAAAACAACACAATTGTTTTCTCTGGTATGAATTAAATTGAGACATTTTTAGATAGTGTTCATTGTATATACAAAATGTTTAGAAATGTATACCCATGATAAGAAAAAAATGTGTGTATTAAATAAAAATGAATGGAATGTGTTCCATTCATATCTGTATGTTAACACAGAATTAGAACAATGTTTAAATCACTGCAGCTTTTTTTTCTTTCTCATGTGTATGTTGATATCTATAAACTGGATTTAAATGTACCATGATTGCAAATCACACAAAATAAGAGTAGTTTGAATGCTGCAATAAATTAACAATTATTTTTATTATTGACAAGACACACATATTAAATAATTGATTTTCAATAAAATATTTAAAACAGAACAGAATATACTTTATACATTTAAGTCAGGAAGGCTTATCTGTCTCATTATATCCTATGAAACTAATCCCATGTTTTCTATTCATTATAGTTATATATGGTTTATATTTATTTAATACACTCATGAAGAAAATGACATAAATGAGTGTGTGGGTACCTGACTTCCCAAAACCTTTTTGTCTATGTTTAAACAGATATAATTGTAAGATGTATCATGCTGAATGTGAAGTGGAGGACATACAATATAAACCCATAAAAGTGTTTGCATTCATTTAAATATAACCAAGGAAAATAACTCAATTGTTTCTATTTAATAACTCGTGCAAAACATTTGAAAATGCTTTGTCTCTAAAGGAGTTATTTTGTAGGTATGAAATTTGACTTTGAACATTTTACACTATTTACAAAAAGTCTAGTGACAACAATGAAAAAATCACAGTGGTCATGTGATAGTCAAGTATGGCCTAAAATAAAAAAAACATTTCTTTAAAAAAAATAATGACCTCTTTTACATGACAAATAGTAGTTATCTCTTTCTTATTTATTCTTTTTTTTTCTCTTTTCTTTGCCATAATCGTTAGCTAACAACTAACAAGGGGGCCTCTGTGTTGTAAATATAGGTTCCATAAATGTGAATTAAATAAAACACAATTATAACTGATATTCAGTTTAAGGTAACATTTTGCTATCAGCTTTAACTTTAAGGTTAAATGAAATCTTGTAATTAAGAAAAACTGATTGTGCTGATTTCTCCACTGCTGTCTATTATTAGAGATGGCTTCATTTTAAAACTTATTGTTAAAGACACTCTCATGTTCCTGATTGTAAAGCGGCTTCCAGGCAACGCTACAAGTCCAACAACAGTTTAGATTTCCTCAGACGGATGTGTATGATTACCAAAGAAAGACGTTACAAGTTCTTAGAAAAAAAGCCTTCAGATTTACCTCGAACTAGTATTCTCCGACAGTAGTCCGGGTCCCCCGTGCTCCCCCTGTTCTTCTCACAGTTGTCCACGGTCCCAGAGGGGGAAAAGGAGTCCTGCTGCTCCTTGAGGAAGCTTTTGGACAAGCTTCCTTGGGAGTCCTTGCCATCTTTCCCCTCCTTTAGTCCATTCTTCAACACCATCCCTTCCGTCTCTTGGTTGTACCTGACCTCCATGCTCAGTGTATCCTCTTGGAACCTGGGGCTTGTCCGCCTCTTTTTTTTTTTCTTTGTCAGGTGGAGAAAAAAAAAGGAGATTACGGAGAACGCGGAGCACCAGATTGTCTGGACAGTGTGGGGTTTTAGTTTCAAAACAGCACCTTTCAGCAGGGCAGAGTGAGCTATCTAATGTTAGGTGAAATACTTCCGTCGCCCGACCAAGGAGCCCTATTATCACTGACCAAACTCCCCTGCCCAATGATCATGGACTTCTCAGTGAAACTCGCCAGTAATTCAATGCCCCCCTTTCCTCATTACATAGACATCAGGCTGATAGATGATCTCCAAATAATCAGAGCCATGGATGCGCACTCGCTGTTTCAATTGATTACGGTAATTTTGCTGCCTCCACATTTGCGTAACCTCATGAATATACTAAATTGTTTGGGGAAATAGATCAGGTCTTTGATGGAGGGGTATGCTCGTCCCGTCCCCCTCAGTTTGCCTGCTCTCAGCCCAGGGAATCAACACAAATGATTGGTCTTGTCTCGCAACCAAACCTCCCTGAACCCCACATGAACGCACACAATCACAGGGGTACGACTCTTCCAGACCTTAAAAAAGTTCCCGGCCGCTTCATTCTTCCGTCCAGAGAACGCAGCCAGCCATTTCTTCCCCCCCCCGACTTTTCACAGCGCACCTGATTGCCGCAGCATGTCAGCGAACTTTGATCCCGTTTTCCCTTTGGCTCCCTCGCCAATCAGCGGAATTCTGCAATGTGCGGATCTCGCCACTACCGCTATTGTAGGCAAGAGAAACTGGGAGCGAGCCAGAGAGAGGAGAAAGAGAGAGAGAGAAAGAGAGAGAGAGAGAGAGAGACAGAGAGAGAGATAGAGAAAAAAAGGTGAAAAGGATAACGAACAAATCCACGTTGATCAAAATGTATAAAGCCAATGACGCCCCGGCCGCAGACAGCAGCGCACAACACCGGTCTTTGCTTTTACAGGAATTGTGTTAAAGTTTCCTGCGTCGTCCTGTGTTCATTCAGCGAGCTACGCAGAGCAACCCCGGCGAGGTCCTGGACACTAACGCCACATCCTTCAGTAATCAAATGAATGCAACCCAGAAGCCATCTTCAGCTCTCATAATCTTAACCTACGCATTTGAAAAAGACAAAAAAAGGGGAACAAAACTTGTCATTAGTGCCTAGGCTGCCTACACTCTCTCTCACACACACACGCATACCCCTGGAATGGCCCCTACCTCTCTCCACCACTCGCCTTCCAGCCCACTACCCACCCACCCAACCACCAACTCTTAGCTATTTTCATTGTCAGTGCAACAATATCTCTGAACACAGCAGTGGCCAGTAATCCAATAAGACCATTGATTAGGCCACAATGATTCAATTCAAACCGGTGGCCTAGTGCAAGGAACATTCTCTGGCCCTTCTTGTCACCTTAGCTGGCCAGAAGCCCTCTTCAAGCTGCCCCCCTCCCTGAGTGCCATTCATGTCTTTATGGGAAACAGAGAGGGAAAGGAGTGAAAGATGGCAATTATCTAATTGGACTATTAACAAACAATTCTGCGAGTGTGGCTGCCCGGCAGCAGTCTCGGGGTGGGTTTAAGGGCCGCATGTTGGACTAACTTTATTCACTGAGTGTTTGGGGAGCTGCTGCTTGGAGTGGGGCAGGATCTATTGTTTGAGAAAGGTAAAAAGGAGGCTAAAAAGGGAGCGACTAAAGGGGACCTGGGCTTCTCAAGCTGTGGTGCAGAGCCCCAGCCTGGGAAATAGATTGAGGACGCAGCGTCTTGGCCTCTCAGCTACACACAATAGCCGAGGAGAAGGAAAGGCTGATGTGTTCAGCTTCTATGTCACAAAAAAAAATATCACACGCTCAGTGAAGCATTGTGGAAAACATACTGCATATAAACTGTATATCAACATTTACTTTACACACAGCGTTCAAAGTAATGTACGTAGATTCCAATGGTACCAACACTATGCTTCAAATAATATCACAATTATTTATAGGATGTGAAGTAGTTGATCAAATTTTGATCACAGTAGCCTCTTAAATTGGTAGCTCCCAGCCTGGGGGTCGGTGCCCCCACTAGGGGATCCAAAATAAATCTCAAGGGGTCTAAAACTAAAAGGATAGGATTTGTGCCCTGTTTCCTCTTATCTTTTCTATTTTTGTGAATTATTGGATCATTTGAATTTCAATAAAACAACTACATTTCTCTTCCAGGCTTCACTAACATGATACACGCAGTGAAGAAAAAGCTTTTCTCTGTGTTCACTAGACAACACCAGCTTTCTGCAGCAGACGCATCGGATCAGCTAACAGATGATGATCATTTTGTTTTGCTTTAGTCAGACGTAGGTAGCAGACAAGACAGACTGAGAAATTGAGAATATACAGGGAGGTGTTAGGCAACAGCAGAGAAACACACATATCCAGAGTAAACCTACCAGTTTATCACCGTGAATTGAAACACAACCGAGTTACAGCGTCGTCGTTGTTGTTAGTCTCACCGTTGTGTGTCAAATATAGCTAATGTAGCTTAGCTGCTAACAATAGCTACTCGGAGTTAATATGGGAATGTTTATTGTTTTGACTTCTTACTAGATTTATAGTTTATGTATCATTAAAATGATCATGTGGAAAATGAAGTTTCACAAGACTATGTAGATTTGAGATGAGTTAGATTAGTAGAACAGTTCGTTATGAGTCTACTGTTAGGCTACATTGATGGAAATGATCGATCACCGGGTTTATCAAGTGGGAATTTATCAAGGATGAAGTTATTTGACGGTTTGATTTAAGAATGTGGCCTCTGCATGAGCACTTACAATTTTAGAAAACCTTTATTATTGAATCTATGGCTACAGTGATCAGTCATTTTTAAGACTTCCATTAGTTAACATTCTGCAGGAGCTCTCATATATACAAAGGGAGTGCCTTTGTGCATAATCTGTAAATCTGTGGTATTGCAGTATTTCAGTTTCAAATTTCAAGGGGTTCATTTTCCAAACTTGACAGAGTGGCTGCATAGAATGAAGGACAGGATAGAATAATATACCTCTGAATGGTGGAGATATGAATGTGAAGATGATTATACTTGATATGTTTATGATTACTATATAAAACCACTTGGAATCATTATTTAAATATAGATACAGTATATACTGTTAGTTTTGTCAAAGGTTTATAGAGAATTGTAAGAATGTGATTATCTCATAATGGTAACATACCGGGGATAATGTATCATAACTTAAATGATATGTTTTAAAATAATACTCATACTCTCAAACATCTGAAAACAGAAGTTTGAACAAAATGTTTGGACTAAAAGCAACTCTTTAGAAGTTTCAATTCCTTATTATTCACAGTACCCTGTGTCATTATTTCAATTCCTACCAAAGCAAAATAAATGTGTATCTTCTGCAAATAAAATCAATTTTGATGACTTGTAACCTTTACAATTACCAATAATATACAAAATAAATAATAATGGGCCTAACACTGAGCATTGGGGAACCCCACCGGTGACTTTTAATGATTTTGAATTAATATTATTTATCTTAACATATTTATATCTGCTTTCTAGGTAGTTATTTAACCTGGAGTGTGTAACCTCTCTAAAGCAAAAGAAATAGCCCTAATATATATTCATAGTTTTCGGTTGGAGTAGATATTTCCTCCACTAATTCTATCAGTGTCATAAAGTAGTCTTGTATTTTCTTTAATTACATTACATTACATAGTCAATGATTTTTTTTTTAAAATTATACAGGAACCCCATGATCAGATCAGATATATAATTTCTTCTCAAACTAAAAAACCTCCATTTTAATGTAATAAACTTGATGTAATATACAAAATAATACTGTATTATTAAACATCAGTGTTCATCTGAACCTTAGCCTTGATAAATATGGCTGATGTGGTGATATAGCCTTGTCTTTCATCTAATCCAATTTAACACAAGGTTGCATTCAACTGGCTTCCAATGGCTTTCTTTTTGGCTTTCTCAGTCAAATCACAGTGAATCCACAGGGCTTGAATATATATATATATATATATATATATATATATGTGTATATTCCTTCATGTGTATTTATACTTGAAGCAGCCATCTTTGGAGGCAAGTGTCCTCCCACATACACACAAACAACAGCTCTGCAATGGTCAAATGATCACCACAGGCCAGCTGTGAATCACCAGCATTATCATCACTATTACAGTCATCATTTGAACACAACACAGGCTTTAGTGACATTCTTTGATATGCTGAACAATATTCTGCGCTGTAATGTTACCATGCTGCGGACCAGTTTTCATTTATTTCAAAACCGGAAATTAAGAGTTGTTCTCCAAATACATTTATTTCTCTGGTTAGGAATAAATATGTCCTGTGAAATCAAATCAAACCTAAACTGTTCAAACTGGCCTGACAGAATGAGGGGTTAGAATTTCAAGTCATTTCTAGGGAGGAAAATGGCTACTTTTGTTACAGGACATGCTGAGATGCCTGCATGTTTATTTATAATGACCTCTCTTTTGCAGTAGCATACTGTGACTGTAGCACACATAAATAGTCGGTTAACACAGCGCAAAGCAAACTGAAGAAACGACTATGTGCCTAACGCACTAATAAAGCCCTCTGTAATTGCTATAAGTTGTCTCTTTGTGGTCCTGTTATTAGGACCCAGGGCTACTTGGCATTTTGTGGCAAAGCCTTTTAGGTTCTCTAATACAAGGTAGGTTGCTGTGGAGAGCCCAGGCCTTGGAGAGCCTTGATGTCTGAGCGACAACATGGTAACTCAAGATGAATGGTTACATTCAAAGCCCTGCTTTACGTTTACAAATGTGGTGATTATGTTCCACAGTAAGAGAGCAAGCTGTTCTTGAACCCTCGGAATAAAAAAAAGCTTATTTCCATCTATGGCACAGGGCTACATTGACAGCTGAGCTCAAAAAATGTCGAGCACTGATGGTTTTTATTGCAAGCGTAGAATATTTCTTTATTCCCCCCTTTGGTTGAAAATCTTTGGTGCCTAATAAATATCGAGTGCTTGTAGTTACTGAAGGTGCTGTGAAAACAAACTTTCCCACCAATTAAGCTTCATTGAAGTTTACACATTATTATGTGGTGGCTTTAACTCTGAGCAGTTTTGACAACTGAGCTAATAATTGGGATTAATTGTTGTGTGTGTTGGTTTCTGGTGTAGGAACCCTATGTTCTCAGGCCAGTGACAACTCTATTGTTAATAGGTAGTGAGAGCTTCCAGATCATCTGTTCAGCTAATGTGCGATAAGGCAAAGGCTTATAGGCTGTATCAGTGCTGTGGTGACTGGACCAGAGCTTGCACATGTATTAATATCCATGTTGGAGGGAAACCTAAACAAATCCAATGAAAAGTCTCAAACCAACAACAAATTGATCTACTAAAAATATTGTGTGTGTATTAAAGCCTGTTATATCTTATTTCTCTGTGCCATACAGCTCCATTGTTGCCAAGAAACTATAAAAAACATGAGTGAGCCAAACCATTGCACTATGTCATGTTCCTTCATTACCAAGAAATCAAAATGCCAGAAATACACACTATAGTACCAAATGTGGATCCATCCGCCATTGAAAATAGTCCCAAACAAATACACTATTATTTCCTGTTTGAGTCACATTTGCTAAAAAACTACAGTGAAACTTCCAGCTGAGGAAATGACAGAGCCCTTTTGTAGCCTACTGTGAGCTGTAGTAGTGCCTCATGATGGACTACAGCATGTTGCTTGTCTTGTTTGATTGTCTCTTCTTTCTTTTTTTTTTTAAAACTCTGCCAGAGCAGTGCTTTATCATGATGTCAGTCAGTGTCATGATGTGACACAGCAATGAGTTGAAGACTTCCATATTTTCTTTGAGAGCTCTATTAGGTCAGTTTTTACTGCATGGGACATCTGTTCAAACAGTGAGTGATTTAAGAAAATGAAAACAAATGGACTCTCTGAGCAGTAAATTGTATAATCACAGTGGCTCCAGCCTTTATTTTTCTTCCTGGCTCTCAATGATATTAAAATAAACCATGATATTGTTCGGTGTTAGATGCTATTCACCATTTTGCAAAAATAATCCAAACTTTTGGTTTGCTCTGTGTGTGTTTTGGCAGTTTTATATAGTTTCCTAATTAGCCTGGCTTCTGGAAGCTTGGCTCAACCAGTTCTCTCTGCATGTTTTCCAGGTTTAAATCTGACATAAGCAAATCTTATAACATTATATTATGTGGAACAAAGACTAAGGTATAGCTCAGAGGTCGTTTGTATTTATGGCACATGCAATTTTGTCCTTTAAAATATCTCATGCTGTTGTACTAATCTGCTGTTGACAATACAATATTTTAAGTGTGACATACCAGACAGCCTAAAACCTGCAACAAAGCCTTCGCAGTAATTGATTTTTTTTTCTGTACATTCTCTGTGAGTAGTTTTAGATAACACTCTTTTGTCCCACAGACAGCGCCTTGCTGTAGTAATTGTCACAGGTGTAATTTGAGCAGTTCTTTGTATCTCTGCAACAGTTACGTCCCCATTGGCGGTCGTAGTGTGCATCGAGACTAAAACGTGCGGGGAACAATGGAAAGCAGCGTAAAAGCTTTGAAAATAAATCATGTTTTTTCTTCCCCTCTCTCACCACTCAGCCCACCATTTGCCAAATCACAGATGGATTTTTTTTTTTTCATCAGGTCAAATCTTTTGGGAGTGTTTGGAAACATGACAGGCTTGATTCTGAAGCTGTGCTGCTCTCTGTTTAACCTCATCTTAACTATATTTGGTGATAAAGAATTACAGCAGATTATTCCTGCTGGGAGCTGTAGTGATTAGAAGCAGCATACAGCTGTTGAGCAGTGTAACCTCTGAGAAACCTGCATGTTGGGAGTGAGGACCTATGTACTGGCATCGGGCCAGTCACTCCCGATCTCTTTCTTTCTTTCTCTGTCGTCATAACAAGTGAAGAAAAAATGGCACAATTCTACAAAGACACAGTATATGATTACTTATGATGAACTCAGAGAAAAAAACTGTTTCAAGTATGAATTAACAAGCATGAGAGTGGTGTTAGTGTGAGTCTGTGTATCAATACTTTCGGACTTTTCTGACTCTCTCTGTTCTGTCTGTAGCACTGAGGTCCAGGCCCATTGTTTCCTATTGAAGATTTAAATCTATAAAAACAGGACACAGATACATAGTTTCATTTTTTAAAGGCTCAGGGATTTTTTTATAACAACTGGTCACTGTAGTAACACACATTACTCTAACAGGAGAAAAATAGAGCATTTGATTGGGACTATTTTCAGCGGTGGATTAATCCACACAATAATAACATGTCCACCTTATGATGAAGCCAAATAATTCAACATTAACACACACACACACACACACACACACACACACACACACACACACACACACACACACACACACACACAAAAATTAGACCAAACTTAACTAATCAGATGTGGCAGTATTTTTTGCTAAAATGAATTGTTGTAACATTGTCATAGAGAATAGGGCTTTCACTACTAATAGACGTGGGGTCAGGACGGTTCAAAAGAACTGATTTTGTGAAGCAAATAATGTAACCTGAAACTATCAGCCACTAGTAGCTCTCAGTAACTGATTAGCTATTGTACAAATTAAATGTGCAAAAGGACCCAACAGTTGACTATATTACTCAAACACCTGTAGCATGTTGGCTAGCAGTTGCTAAATCAATACATTTAGATGTAGACTAAACAGGATTGATGACATCTATTAATATCTACTTTATGGCTGCGAGTCAATTTTTCAGAATGATAATATTTGGTAATGTCAAGCAACTTCCAATAGACCCTAAAACTCCCTTTTTACCACAAAGACTTGGACAGAGGACAGACTACACACACACGCACGCACACACACGCACGCACACACACACACACACGCACGCACGCACACACACACACACTGTAAGAGGCAAAAATGAAAAGGACATCAGTCACACACAGAGACAGAACAGTCAAGAGGATGAAGCTGGTAATTGCAGACAACACATGCTATAAGAACAGTTTTTATGAGAGCTCTCTTCTCTTCATGAAAACAAGGTGTCTGTCTGCATTTCTGTTATATTGTGGAGACTTACTGTCAGGTACAGTACAACAGGTTTTGTTGGATGGGTCATTTTTAAACAGAAGGCCTGTAGTATATGCTTCCAGGACGTCTACTACACACTACTACACACTGCTAGTTAAGCAAAACAAAAAGGTGTTGAATGACTTAAGCAAACACAGCTGCACAGCAAAGCTAATGGACGAGGACGAGGACGAGGAAGATACAATGAACAACAGCATCCTGATGATCATGTGATTTAAACTAATGGTAAATCTATACTGGCTCACCAATGTCTGTGAGGGTGCACCTCAAGTGCATTTTTCTCTTAAGTGCTGACATCTGTGGACACAATAAAAGAACACAAGATATCTTTCATACCCAAATGATGCTGAGGTAGATCCTCAAACACAGCAATTAAAAGAGCTAAGAAGCGTTACTAGGGTATGAAAACATGATCATATTTTCACCGTCATACCACAGCATCTCACTTATGGTCAATCATTTCCCCCGCAGACTTTGAACCCATGAAAGCAGGGAAATCGATAACGGCGTACAACAGCAAAAACGGAACAGTCGCACACAAGCATCAGTCGTCAATCAGCAGGACTTCTGAAGCATCCGTGTGCCGGGAGATGAAAAACGAGTCACAGCTGATAAAATAGGTGGAAACAGACTCTAGCTCTAGGATTTTGGAACACGTATCAGTTTTTGTAATACATGTGCATCATTTACCTAAAGTAAAAAGTGTTTGAACATTCTAATGCATGGTGAACAAAGGAGAGTCATTCAGTCTGGAAGTGTCTCATCTAATCAAAACAACCTTTTAATTTAATTTCTGTCGTATAAAAGATGTCCTTGGAGCTTCGTTAACTTTCTGTATTTAAAAAAAAAATCTGTTTGTGCAGATATGATGAACCAAACTTAAGTACCTCTTATTGCTGAACTCTTGACACATATTTCTCATTAAAACTATGCACTTAGGTACCATCACAAAAGTTTAGAATGAAGGTGATCTGAACGCTACTTTAAGAACAGTTTCAGAGTCCCTAATTAACAGTCTAAGGTGTATGTGTGTGTGCGTGTGTTTATGTGTGTGACTTCTAAATAAGTAGTATTTTGCATGAGAGTTGTGCTGAAAATAAAAAATTATAAATGTTATCACTTTAGAAGTTTAGAACATAAACAGCATTATGAATCTCAGGTCAGTGTTTTCAATTAATTTATTTTGAAAAGGTTGTAATCTGATTTTTAACTAATTGGATGACAAAGGAGACCAAAGTGTGAATAATTCAACTCATCGATGATTCATTTTGTTGCTATTTTTGTTGTTGGAAACAAAATGGGAAAAAAAAGAAAAGAAAATTGGGATCAGTCCAACAGAAAGCATCTATACAGTCAGATGGTCTATTTTACTGTATTATCAATGATCCATTATTCAACCTCACACTCAGTTTATCACAGTACAATAAAACTTTATTCACCACAGATGTTGAAATTTTGACGATTTCATGTTTAAATAATAGTAGTAGTAGTTTTACATGAACCCTTTACAAGGCAATCATTGAAATACTTGGAAATTCAAAATTTCAACCCTAGAGAGTTATTGGGGGATATTACATGATTTTTTTTTTTTTACTTTTGTGAATTTTTTTACACGATTTTTTACATTTCTTTGTTGCAAATCAAGCTCAGTGAAGTTCCTCATCGGTCTATAGGGTAAAACAAAAGTCTATATTTTTAAAACTCCACATGATTCTACAACCTCACAGAGAGGCATGGGGAGGATATTTTGGATGTTTACAGAACTTACCAAATATAGTTATTCACTTGATAAAGGGTTAAGAAAAGGTGGAAACTCATGTTTAATTCAGAACTGTATATGTTGTGTGTCTAAGTGTGTGTGTAATTGATCAGCTGAAAATTCATCCGTAATAATTTTGTCATAATCATAAAAGTAAATGATCAAAACTGACAAACTGATTTTAAGATCTGAGCTATTTAATGTAGTGATGAGTCAGGGTGTCATTATATAGGGTGGTACTATAGCATATCCATTTTATGTCTAAATGCACTATACCTACATGCAAGTTGTTTGTATGTGAACATAATATTTAAATATTGCAGTGTCCAGCATCAGCTTCTTATCAATATTTCATCCTCTAACTGCAGCTCTTCTAATAAGAAGACACTATTCAGGGCTGTAGCCGTGATCTTAGATTCATTGAGCTCATCAGTACAATTCCCTCCAGTGCAACCCCAATTCATGAAGGATATTTTTACAAGGCAAAACTTTCTTTTTCTCCATTATATTCATTCATGTAACTGTTCATTTTTCTGTTAATGTTATATCCCTGAATGCCATGTCAAAGCCTTCCCCTGTCGGCCAGGAGTTCATTCTGTGGGTAGAAAACACTAAATAAGTTTACTTTTTTTTTTGATTTGATATCATTTTTATTGTTTGAAAGGTATTCTGTCCAAATAAAAGACGTATGAATCAGCCCTCAGTGCCCGGCATGTGTAATGTGTCCATAATCGTAGAGCATCTTTAGGTTGTTAAAACTCTTAAATTCCCAGATACAACACAGAGGACATGAAATCTGTGTTCTACATTGTAGCTAACAGACAGATAGACACTATCTTGTCTCCCCTGATGACAACATTACTCAAGTTGTTGTTACATGACTAAACCTGCGCCCCTTGCTCCATCTAACTGACAATATCTACCATGCACGAGCAAACATCTTGTGAGATTTACATGTAATCATATTCTGATTGACTATTATCCCAACCTATAATCAAAAGACCAATTCATTGATGCTTGAATAAATGTCCAATATAGATTTGCATATGAAGGCTAGGGTCACCATTGGAAAGAAGCCGCTGGGACAGGGAATCAGAGTGTTGTAATGTTTGAGTAGCAGCTGTGATGTGTGATTGCCAAGCCTCTGGGGCCCTCATGTGGTCTTTGAAGGTAACGCTGTTCAGGTTATTCAAAGATAGAAAACATGGAGGATCACATTAGTCATTGGTTTGACAGTAAACCCTGAGCCTGGGGAGTGGGTCTAATCCATTAGATTAGATGATGAAAGCCTGCAAATATGTAAAGATCCTGTTGGAGCATGGTTGGAGGACAATCTCATTCAGTCAAGATAGATAGATAGATAGATAGATAGATAGATAGATGGATAGATGGATAGATGGATAGATGGATAGATGGATAGATGGATAGATGGATAGATGGATGGATAGATGGTTAGCTAGGGTAACTTTATTGATCCCCCTAGGGGGACATGTAAAATGGACACAACAGTATTCTTTAAAAGTGTTAAAAAATAAATTTAAATAAATAAATAAGATACTATATACAATAACAATAATCTCCAAATACTATATACAATAGACAATAAATACATATAAATACAATACATTAGTGGGAGTGGTACACAGATGCTTGGGTTGTAAGCACTGTACTGGGTTTTTTAGGTCTTATAAGCCAAAAGTGGGAAGCCTATCTATCTATATCTGGCTCTGTCTGACTGTATTTCATAATAAAAGACAACCAAATAAGACACTTCAATACATTTCATTTGCAGAATTAAAAGGTAGGTTCACAGTTTTTCAAGTGTGTCTTAAAACAACAGTCCAAATGAACAGCGAGACGTGTTTCTCTTGATATAATGACTCCATCCTGTTCATACTGACCATTAGAAGATCTCTTCATAATGCAAGTGAATCTTATAAGTGTCGCTCTTTTGGTTACCATGCTTCCACCACAGCTCAACAGAGAAACACTGTCCAAGGAAATACAAAATCATTTATCCACCATCTCATTTTTTAGGGGTTCCTCAGGCACAAAACATAAAAGTTACAAAATGTTAACAAAAAGACAGTATAGAGTATAATAATGACCATAAATCAAACAATACAATGACACAAAACAATCAATAGTAACATCAGCACAGACATACACATAAGGGCTCTCTCACCATCCCAAACCCATCCGCATCCGAATGAACTAGAAATAAGATAGAGAAACAGGCCATATAACATTATGTACTGAGTATTGAGTTCGCGGGTACAAGCGGCCGAAATGAGCTTCCTCCGTAGGGTGGCTGGGCTCTCCCTTAGAGATAGGGTGAGAAGCTCGGCCATCCGGGAGGAGCTCGGAGTAGACCCGCTGCTCCTCCGCGTTGAGAAGAGCCAGATGAGGTGGCTCGGGCATCTAGTTAGGATGCCTCCCGGACGCCTCCCGGGTGAGGTGTTCAGGGCACGTCCCACCGGTAGGAGACCCCGGGGAAGACCCAGGACACGCTGGAGAGACTATGTCTCTCGGCTGGCCTGGGAACGCCTCGGGATCCCCCGGGAAGAGCTGGACGAAGTGGCTGGGGAGAGGGAAGTCTGGGTTTCCCTGCTTAGGCTGCTGCCCCCGCGACCCGACCCCGGATAAGCGGAAAGAAGATGGATGGATGGATGGATGAGAGTAAATTTAATCAACAAGAAAAACAGGTAGATTTAAGCAAAGAAGTAAAGAAGTCTTGAAGTGATGGAAAGAAGTAGGTAAATTATTCAAGTCTGATCGTGCTTTAAACTTAAAAGCACATCTCTCTCCCAAATGTCTTTAAAGATTCTAGGCACAATAAAAAAAAAAGGTTGTTCAGTGTGTCTGAATGAATATGATGATCTGAATGGAACTAAAAGCTGTTTTAGGTCTAAAGGAGAGTTAAAGTAAATGCATTTGAAAACAAAGAACGATCGATGAAAATGTCTCCTAGAGTGAAGTGGTAGCCAGTTCAGTTGATGAATTTGTATGAGAATTTGATGGCAGATATTCACTTGATATGACTGAAGCCTCATATAAGCTTCACATCTACTTTTCAATTGTCATTTAACCCATCACACACACTGAAAGCACATTTGAAGGGATCTTTTAAAGACTGTGTAAAGTGAATTCAGATATTTTCTTCTAAACACATTAAATAGGTCATAAATGTATTTCTAAAAAAATGAGGCATGAGGAGGAGCAAGAGGACGGAGCGTGGGAGGTTGCGAGGCCTGGATCTACCACAGTCTACACCGGCAACATGGTGATGCTAACCAAGTTAGCTGTTATGACTATTCATAACCACAAAACTCCGGAGAAAACTGTCAGTGTGAAACAAGTTCACGGCTATTTCCATACAGTCCATCTGTTCGCCCTCCTGAACCTGTGAATAAATCAACCTGTCAATGACAACGTAGCCACGCCCCAATGCATACCCTGCTTTATCGTCAAATATAAAATCAGGGAGGCCAAAATGTCCCAAATGAACATCATACTGCATTGAAGAAGGCTTTAAACAAGCGATTGAGACCATAAACACATTTTGAAAACGTTTACTGAGGTTAGAAATCAAGTGAGAAGTTGGTGAATTCTCCATTGACTTGTATAGACGGAATTCTTTTGGACACCAAAACGGTAGCCCCCTGGTGTCCTTTTGATAGAATGCAGTTTCTATCTAAGTTACTTCCGCGTTGGCCTCATTTCAGAGGACCGGAACTCCCCCTCTTTCAATGTTTATATGGCACCGGACTGCTGTTTTAAGACAGCTATTTGAAATAGTTTCCAAGTGCAGCTCAGTCTGTTGCAACATAGAGGTAGAATAGTAAAGCTTTAGAGACTTACAGGCAGTCCCATTAGACAAGAGAGGATAGTCCCAGTATTAAAACTGAAAACAGAGGATTATAACTCAGTCCAACTTTATTCAGAATCATTGAAAGTGACAAACATATTCAAATTTTATAATATACAATAAAACAGACTACTTCATGTTGATGATGCAAATCTCCTTTCAGTGTAAACTGTTGTAAATCAGAGGTGTCCAAACTATTCCTTAAAGGTTCATGAGGCTGCACATTTTCATTCCAACCAATCAGGAGCACACCAGGCTCGACTCATTTAATCAACTGATCTCAGTCTTCAGACAGTTGATTGGTCATGTGCTCTTGATTGGTTGGAACAAAAACCTGCAGACACAAGGCCCTTTATGGAATAGTTTGGACACGCCTATTGTAAATGAATGATTGAAATGACTTCTCTGAGGCTCTAATATTGTTTTAACCCTCACATACTGTTCATATTCTGACTCATAATTATTCTCTATACCAATTCACATTCATAAATTCCCCATCAGTCATTCATAAATGGTTAGTTAATCCTTAATGAAGCTGTCAGAGAGCAAACAGAGTGTATTAATAAAACGTGTATCGGGTGTTTTTACAGCTCTCGACTGTCAAATTTGACCCTGAACAGTATGAAAGGGTTAAATACAATAGTCTGTCAGTTTTAAAATGTTTAATCTTGTTGATAATAACATAAAATTTGAAAGTTAGAAAGTAAAAAAAAAAATCTTTTAATTCCAGGCTTTTCAAGCATCCTCTCCATGTTGGGGCTGTAGTATATTTGTTGCACCTAAAAATGACACTTATGTGCTGCTAAATGTATTTGTATGATATTTTTTGGTGGAAACATAATTGCTGCCTGGATTGTGTTAACTGGCAACATGTTTCCAGTGTTGGAAGTGTCACAGCAAAGTGATCAGGACACATTTGTACAAAGCACAGGACTTTAACATCAGAGACCAAGATTCAAGGCCTATATCCCACTTGCTGTTAAGTTTAGGGCTGCACAAACACGAGGGTTAGGTGAGGGAGAGATTTTGGTTTAGTTAAATATAGAAGTGGCAAATACTTCCTGTATTTAATCGTATTTAAGGCGGGATCAATCAATCAATCAATCAATCAATATATACTTTATTGTCCCTGAAGGGAAATTTGTCTTGGACTCTGAGTGCTGAGACAGCTGCTGCCATAGTTAAAAAGAACAAAGAAAGTAAAAGTGAAAGTAAAAGTTGCACATTTGCACAACCATTATGCAATACTGTGACAGAATTGCACATTTGCACAATAATAACTGATGTAATGCTACCTATTGCCTCAATATACACATATTGAACGTTCCACATACATATAACTTAAAAATATCAAGTACACATATTGCACATTCCCACATACATAAATAAGTAACCATATTGCACATTCCCACAAACTTCCATACAAGGTGACAGCAAGGGGACTGTTTACATAGTCTTATTTATTATTCTAATGGAGGTAGGGACAAATGAATATTTAAATCTGTTGAACTTGCATATGGGGATTCTGTTTGCCAGATGGTAGCAGTTGGTATTCTGGATTGAGGATGTGGGCAGAATCGGAACAAGCTCTGTCTGAGGACAGACTCTTCATAGATGGACTGCAAAGAGGAGTTTTCAGTCCTCCCTATAACTTTCATTGCTGTCTGGACCAGACGATTAAGTTTAGATTTTACCTGAACAGATAGATTGCCATACCACGCTGACATGCCAAACCTGATGATACTTTCCAACACAGCCTGATAAAACAAAAACATAAGCTTCTGGTCAACCCCAAAGACCCTGAGTCTGCGTAGAAAGTATAGTCTTTGCTGAAGGCGAGAACACAACATATCAACATGAACTTCCCAGTTGAACAGACTATCCAAGTGAACGCCCAGATATCTGTAAGAACTGACCTGATTGATTATTTGATCATGGATTAAAAGCGGGGAGTGGTCACCTACTGTCTTAGGGTCAATCAACATCTCTTCTGTTTTCTTAACATTAATAATGAGGTGATGGTCGTTGCACCACTGGACAAAAGACTGAACCTCATTGAAATATGATGAGGAGTCAGCGTCTTTGTACAGCAAGCTGAGAATTGCTGTATCGTCAGAGAATTTGAAAACGTAATTCCCAGGATAGCTGCTGATAGTCATTTGTGTAAATAGTGAAGACGACAGGTGAACTAACAAAACCTTGGGGTGCCCCAGTGCTGATATACCTTGGCTCTGAGAGGGTGTTGTTGACTCTGACAAGCTGTGATCTGTTAGTTAAAAAGGAATAAAACCATTTGATGATAAAAGGGTTAACAGTCATCTGCCGTAGTTTCTTAATCAGCAGGTGAGGCTGTAGAACTAAAATCAATAAACAAAAGACGGGCATAGGCCTTTGGGTTTTCAAGGTGTTTCAGAGTAAGGTGAGTGATGCCATTAATTGCATCATCTGTGCCTCGTCCTTGTCTATAAGCAAACTGGAAGGGATCTAGAGCAGAATTTATCTGAGATTTCAAAAGGGACACTACATATTTTTCAAAACACTTCATGATTACTGATGTTAAAGCCATTGGCCTGTAGTCATTATTATCAGATGGACAAGATTTCTTTGGAACAGGAATAATAGTTGATCTTTTCCAAAGGGCAGGGACAGTATGTTGGTCAATGGACTGCTGAAAAATAGGGCACCAGACTGGAGTAAGCTCTTCAGCACAGGTTTTCAAAAGAAAAGCAGAAATGCCGTCTGGGCCTGTTGATTTCTTTTTTGCAAACCCCACTGAAAAGTGATTGGATTTTAAAAGGATCGACTGTCAACCTGGGACAAGAGTCAGTAACGATAATAGACTGAAGCATTTTGTCACACTCCAAGGAGAAATCCTGTGTTTCAAACCTTGTGAAAAAGTCATTAAACTCGTTTGCTTTCTTGAGTTCATCATCTGTGATAAGACACCTCCTCTTCGTAGTCATATTGGCTGCTGCTTTCATAGAGTCCCATAACTTTTTGGGGTCCATAGAGGTGAAGTTCTGCTCTATGATGTCCTTGTGCTTCTTCCTGGCATCCCTCAACTTCCGATTAAGTTCTTTTTGCACTGTTTTCAAACCCATACTGTCCTGGTTTTTAAAAGCAATTTTATTGCGATTGATACAGTCCTTCACATCTTTGCTTATGTAAGGTTTGTTGTTTGGATATACTTTAACCATCTTTTTGGGAACCACATAGTCAACACAGAACTTTAGATAGTCTGTTATTGTTTCAACAGCAACATCAATGTCCAAATTGTGAAAAATGTCCTAGTTTGTGCATAGAAGAGAGCCCTTTAATGTCTCAACACTGTCCTTTGACCACACAGATACTGTCTTAGTCTGTGGCTTGCTGCTTTTTAGCACAGATTTGTATGTTGGGATTAGATGTACTGTGTTGTGATCAGAGTTGGAGAGAGGTGGATTTGGTCTAGCACTGTATGCACTTTTTATGTTTCCGGAGCATTTATCTTAAACCCTGCTGCCACGGGTGGCACATTTGACATACTGTTCATAACCAGGGAGGGACCGCTCCAGTTTACTGTTGTTAAAATCCCCCATTATGAAAACCGGGGCCCCTGGTGTACGATTCAGTTGCTGCTGGACACAGTCTGCGATTTGAGCTGCTGCTCGTGCAGTGTTGCCACTTGGGGGACATAAACAGCATATATTAAAATGCTGCCAAACTCCCTCGGAAGATAGAAAGGTCTCAAAGAAAGGCACAACAGCTCGACAACTGTGTTACATACTGTCTTCCTCACAGAGTAGTTACTACACCAGGATTCACTGATGTACATGCAGATGCCTCCTCCACGGCCTTTCCCTGAGTTTTCATTACGGTCCGCCCGAACAGCGGAGAACCCCTCCAGCTCGATGAGAGAGTTCGGTATGTCCGCGTTGAGCCAGGTCTCCGTGAACACCAGAATGCTCGACTCCCGGTACTCATAACATACCTTGGCGTTGGTACGGAGCTCATCCATTTTACACCTCAGAGACCACGCGTTGCAGAGCAAGACGCTGGGCAGAGGTGGCCGACTACCTCGTCGGCGGAGCTGCTGCCACACTCCCCCTCGTCTGCCTTTCTTCCGAAGCCGTCCTTTGCTGGCTGGTTGCATTTTCACAGCTTCAAGCAGGTCCGCAGGCGGCGTGGTTACAGCAAAGCGAAGGGACAGCAGCGCGTCTCTGGTGTAAGTGAGTGGCAGCTCACTTTTCACATGTGGAAAAGTTTGGCACGTCAGCAATAGTTTTAAAATGATGAGCGTCGGGAGAAGTCCTTGCGCAAATAACACCATGATATTTTAAAATACACGTACCCAGTCACTCAACGCGAAAGACAAGAGGCGATGAGGCATAAAAATGAGTTAAAAACAATTAAAAGCAAATAAAACGGCAGCAGCAGCAGCACTCGAGCCCGGGTCGCCAGCAGTGCAGCGCCACCGGAACCGGATGGTGTTCAAAGAATGTCGATCAAATGCTTCTGTATGCTATTGGACAAACTTACAGCCAATCATATCAACGATAGACGATGACGTATTCAGAGCCTGTAGGGAGCAGCGCAAACACATCCTTTTTATGAAGGAAAAATCATGTAGCGCAAGTTTTTGTTCTATTTTCAAAGTGAACTTGAAGCAGCATAAGATAAGGAGCAAATATTGCAAACTTAGTGACATCACCCACCAGCAATCTACAGCAGAGCAATCATACTGACAGCAGCACTGCCATCTTCATAGCTTTACTAAGCACACTGCTGCAAGTTAGACACATCTACACACAATATGAGAGTAAGCATAAGCAAATAGTTATCCTGATAAATGAGGTGATTATGAACACAGAATAAACTACTCACGTTGGTCTTGAACACAGACTACAGCTCGTGCCTTGTAGACTGCTGCTTTGAACGGTTGTATGCCACTCTGAATAAGTGCGTTTTCAGGCGGGATTTAAAGGTGGAGACAGAGTCAGAAGTGCGAATGTCTGGTGGGAGAGAGTTCCAAAGGCAGGGGGCAGATCGGCTGAAGGCTCTTGACCCCATGATGGTAGTAAAGCTGGCAGATGGGGCAAAGAGCTGGTTGACAGAGGAGGATCGGAGAGTTCGGGAAGGTGTGTAGATGTGAATAACTTCAGAGAGATATGATGGTGCCAGGTTGTGAAGGGTCTTGAAAGTGAGGAGTAGAATCTTAAAGTCAATGCGGGATTTGATAGGGAGCCAATGAAGTTGCTGCTGGGCAGGAGTGATGTGTTCAATAGAGGGGGTTCTGGTTATGATACTAGCGGCTGCGTTCTGGACCAGTTGGAGTTTATGAAGAGATTTCCGCAGAAGGCCAAAGAGGAGAGAGTTACAGTAGTCCATACGGGATGTGATCAGGGTGTTTACCAGGATAGCGGTGCAGGTTGGTGAAAGTGAAGAACAGAGACGATTGATGTTACGTAGATGGAAGTATGCAGACCGAGTAACGTTATTGATATGGGCTTCAAAAGATAATGTGCTGTCCAGGATGACATCCAGACTCTTTACCTGAGGGGATGGAGGAACAGTGGAATTGTCGATGGACATGGAGAAAGTGTTGAGTGTTGCTAAGGTTGATCTGGTATCGATGAGGAGGACCTCAGTTTTGTCGCCGTTTAAGAAAGTTGAGTGAGAGCCATGATTTAATTTCCAGTAAGTCAGATGGCAGAGTGGAAGTAGGCTTAGTGGAAAGATAGAGCTGGGTATCATCAGCGTAACAGTGGAATTGTAGATAAATCATGAACAGGAGGGGGCTAAGGACAGAGCCCTGGGGAACACCACTGGAGACTGGAGAGGAGCCGGATCTCAGGTTCTTGAGTTAAACAAACTGTGTGCGGCCAGAGAGATATGATCTGAACCAAGCCAGAGGGATGTCAGTGATTCCAATGGAGGCTAACCTGTCCAGGAGGCACCGTTCTTTATTAAACCTGTTTTAACCAACTATGTTATTATCATGTGACTTAACAGGCATGAAGCATGAGACTGAGGAAAAAATTAAAGCTGGGGAGGTGAGCAGCAGCCGCTCTCCATACAACTCTGAGAACATAACCTCCTCCTATAAGAGGCTATTATAAGATTACAAGGCACTGGTGGGGTTGACAGCTTATACCATCATGAACAACAAGGAGAGAATCCTTGAAGCCCTGTGCAAGGGCCTGGAAATGAAGAAATCCAGGATAAAGAATATTCTGGATATGACTATCAGGCCTCTTTACCCCAGCATATGAAAAAAAGCTTCTTATGAAATAGTAAATTAGTAAATGATAGACCTCTGTTGCTGTTATTTAGCCAAATATAACTGTGATGCACTGCTCACCTGAACTCTGCTGTGATGGCTGCCACTTCACATAAGCAAGCCTGTCTACCAACTGTCAGATTGTATTGCTTCACAACAGCTTTGTGAAAAAACAGTCCATTTTTGTGCCTTATCTGCTGTTGCTGCTGTCAGTGTTTTACACCTCAATCAGGCATGGATATGATCTGCTGTGAGACAGCAGTGCACACTACAAGGCACGAGCTGTAGTCTGTGTTCAAGACCAACGTGAGTAGTTTATTCTGTGTTCATAATCACCTCATTTATCAGGATAACTATTTGCTTATGCTTACTCTCATATTGTGTGTAGATGTGTCTAACTTGCAGCAGTGTGCTTAGTAAAGCTATGAAGATGGCAGTGCTGCTGTCAGTATGATTGCTCTGCTGTAGATTGCTGGTGGGTGATGTCACTAGGTTTGCAATATTTGCTCCTTATCTTTTAGTGAAATGAATAGTTAATAGTTTTAATAAGATAGTAGTTATGAGGATTTCTTTTTATGATGTAGCAGTGAAGACTGATGGCTCTAATGGTTATACAATAAACCCCACAGTTCATTTTCACTTTACATAAAATACATTTAATCATTATTGCTATGTTATATTTTCATGTCTTAGGTAAAATAGGACATGATATTGTGTGATAGGAGATGTTTAGTGGTGTAAAAGCTAAAAACTACACTCTCTCTGCTCTCTGAAACATGAATCAAGGTTTAATCACATTTATTGATCAGTCAGATCCACTATTGATGCTTTCTAAACACATCTGTGGTTCAACTTTTTTTTTTTTTTTTTTTTAAATGAGAGGATTCTTACTTCCCCACTCTTTCTTTGGCAAGCAAACTATATATATATATATATATATATATATATATATATATATATATATATATATATATATATATATATATATATATATATATATATATAGAATTAAAGCTGGGTCTCATGCTTCATGCCTGTTAAGTCACATGATATATATATATTATATATATATATATATATATATATATATATATATATTAATGAACTTTTCAACCATGAGTAAAGCCAATAAGGATACAAAGTCCTAAAATTGCTTTGAAAAATTGAAAGTATTTTTTGTTTTGGGAGACGTCTGAATGGCTCATGAGACCACCGGGTCACTACCCATTCAGATTCCTCTGATATTGGCTTCATTGAAGAATATGGCTTTAGTCACACACAAGAACATGTTCTCCACAAGTTTTACACTAAATATTATACACATTCCAACATGTGACATCTTGTTTTACTTCTTTATATCTATTTATCTAATACAATTAAACTGCTGAGCTCCTTTCTACAGTTTACATTCCTACAACTATACACTGTATGCTTATTGACAATCCAGTCTAAATTTAGATACATTTAGATTCATCACACTATCTACTCCAAGCCGGATCCTGATTTTAATATTCTTAAGTGAATAATTATCATGTAGCTGATGCGTCTGCATATCCTGCCTCACTGGGTTTAGATCCATCCATTTCAGAATATTACAGTAGATAGCATGGTCTGGAGACTGGCCACAGTGCCTGATGCCCTCAGATAGTAGACTCCACATAATGGCTGGTGGTGAGCTCTATTTGTAACTGTTAGTATTCCTCGCACATATGCACAATTCTCAAGTATCTTCTCTTGCAGGATTTTAATCTGCAAATATGTGATAAAAAAATGTGATAGCAGACGCTTTGTTATGACTGTGGTCATTTGTTTTGGTCTGCTATGTGCGCTTATGTGCCCTGTGTCTTTTTCTTTTGGTTTTGACATGCAACTAGGAGTGTGCTATGACGCGGCTACGATTGGTGGAAGAGGTTCGTGCCCTGGCCTGTGGTTGGCTGCAGCCGGGAACCACCTGATATAAAAGGAGCAAAGATGGCGGTCGTCTGGTGGCAGCAGGCATTTCCCCCTCCTCCTCCTCTCCCAACCGGCCACACTTCTGTTCTGTCTAGTTTGAATAGTAGATATAGTTTTGATAGTTTATTTTGAGAACTACACTCATGGATTATAATTTACTCAACTGCATAAATAACACAATTTACATATTTACTTTTCAGCTGAGCGCCGTAAAGACAGTCAGCAGCAAATGAGACTGAAGAGATCATTGGAGACACCTGCAGCTACAGGTACTCATTCTTTCCAATTAACCCTTTCAGACATTTGCCCGTAACCAACATGTGGCCCCTGGTTATGTATATCTCATTTCAGACAACATTCTGACTTTTAAGGTCAACGACAAATGGCAGCTCAGCAGTGGAAAACAACAGACAAAACCAGAAAGAGGAACCAAAACTTCATATAAGCATGGACAGCTCCACACCAAGTCACACATGCAGTTCCATTTGATACACCTCACATGAATTTAGACTGCATTTCCTGTACTGCTGTTATGTTCCCTTGGGAGACATATAATTGCATGTATTATATAAATTCTATATAAAGATGTAAATATCTTCTGTCATCAATCCCTAAACCTTTGTAGTGCAAGTTCTCCATTTGGTTTCTTTTTTTACTCTTTACCTTATATGTAGTCACATAAATGTCTATCCTGCAGCGCCCAAGGGGAGCATTGTTCTAGTGAAATTAATCTGCAGATGCTCTGGTTAAAGATGAACCAAATTGTTCTATGCATGTCACTTTTTGGACCACGACAAAGGCCTGCAACATAATATGTAAGCCTTGATTTTAGTCTAGCCGATAGGCGCTAAAATGCAGGATTCTAAACTGAAGCAGTTGTTGATCACTTGCTCCTCCTACTAGATGGTAAAGAGGAGTGAGGAGCCAGTGGTCAATGGCGTTATAAAATAGATTTTCAAAAACTGCGAATCAATGCAACCAGGAAAGTCCTTGAGCATATAGTCATAAATGTGTTTACACCTGGATCCTGCATAAACTGTTTCTGTTCATAACTCCTGATATTACTCAGCCTGGTTACTTTGTGTGGACACTGTACTGCTGACAGGAGAGCATGTTCTGAGGACAGTGACTGAATCAAGGAGTGTGAATTGAATGAATGGAGGTTTGAATAACAGTTACACACTATTGTCATGCTGCATTTGGTGTGAAGTCTAGGAAAGGTTTATCTCTATTCTGGAACTAGAAACTGGAACTCTAAAAATGTCAAACTGCTGTATTCCTTTGGAGCTAGTTTACTTATCTGTCAGGCATACTGGAGGAGTCCCTAAGAGACACTGCCAACACAGTACTGACAGCAAGATGTATGGCTTAGACTTATTTCAAATTAGAGGAAGTCTGGCATGGGTCCCAGGCCAAACACAGGCTTTGAGTGGTAAAAGAGAGAGAACATTATCACTGGGAAATATATATCTCACTATAGAGAGTACACCGCCTTAAGACCTCAGATTGATAATTAGATTGTGTTAATGGCTTCGGGGTGTGGTATAAAGCCTTATGTGATATCAACGCCCTCTATGTCCGAATTGAATTGAATTACATTTTATCATAATTTCATTTTTCCTCGTAACCTTTCTTTGAGAAATGTGCTTCTGCAAACTGAATGGATTATATGTACATTTCAATCATGGGAGTGGATTTAAAAGGTCATATAAGATGAATGTTGAATTTGCTATTTGTCAGTTGTGTTTTAGATGCAACATGATCATTGATATAATTCCTTATATGATGAAGAAACAGTGATTCTTAATCAATACTATCTAATACTGACCCAGATTTCGCATCAAACACCATATCAAGTTGTTATTCAAGTGACAACTGAAGATGTAGGTTGCTTCAGTGTGGGCCAGCTGAAGATGGAAAATAGATCACTGTTGAAAAACAGAGTCCTGTAGCAGCGCTTACATGCTGCAAAATTCATCAATCCCAGTGACACCAAAGTACACACAGTTCTCTATTCTGTATAAGTGTCTCTAGTCTTAAAAGTGGCCACAGTTGAAAATGCAGGTCGCATGATGCTATCTGACCTTGAAAGCCTTTTTGGCATGACTGAAATGAAGACAAATTCCTGAGCAGACGCATCCATTCTAACTCTACTCTTTGAATCAGCACAGCTAGAGCCATTACCAACTTTTATTGGTATTCATTGGTCAACATCTAGAACAGTGGTTTTCAACCTATGGGCCGCGGCCCTCTGGTGGGCCGCGGAGGTATGGCAGGTGGGCCGCGGAGGTATGGCAGGTGGGCCGCGAAATCCTTTTCTAAAAATCTAAAATATCATAGTTGTGTGGGACTGTGTGCCCAAAAATTAAAAAAAAAAAGTTATTTCCTGAATTTTATGTATTGTTGAGTATGTCTTAAGAAGTATCTTTCAAAGCAAAGGGGGATGGTTGTGATTGGCTGCTGACTACAATCAGCTGCGGTTCGGACCGGTCGTTGTCATAGTGATGATAAAGCAAAGCTAGTTACCTAGCTAGCTTAAAAAAAACAGCAGCAAAATGGATCGCTGGTTAGCAACAGGGCGACTTAAAAGAAGCGAGAGTAGTATTACAGATACAGAATCTACAAGTGATCATCCTGTTGCCAAACAAAAAAGAAAGGTCCGGCGAAAGTACAGCGATGAGTATCTGGGGTTGGGGTTTCATTGGACTGGCTCCGAGGCTGAACCACTAACGCTGTGTCTGGTGTGCTTGGAGACACTGTCAAATGAGGCTCTGAAGCCGTGTAAACTACGCCGTCATCTCGAAACAAAACATGGAGAGTATGTCACCAAGCCTCTTCAGTTCTTTGAGAACAAGCTGAAGGAATATCAGAGCAAGAAAAACGTAATGGAAGGTCGGGCTATGGGCAATGACAACGCAATTGCAGTGGAAACATCGTACCTGCTGTCCGAGCTAATCGCTAAGACCGGAAAACCACACACTGATGGCGAGACTTTTCTTCTTCCAGGTACTAAAATTATAGTGGAGAAGATGTTGGGAGAGAAGGCATTACAGCCTATTAAACTCATTTCATTGTCGGACAATACTGTCAAACGCAGAATTGATGACATGGCAGACAATGTGCTAGATCAGCTGATACAGGACGTAAAAGCGAGCCGTTTCTATGCCATCCAACTGGACGAATCGACTGACATTGCCAACGTAGCGAACCTGCTTGCCTACATCCGATACGAAAAAAATGCGGAGATAAAGGAAGATTTTTTGTTTTGTAGACCTCTGCCAACCCATTCAACTGCTGAGGCAATGTTTGACGTCCTTAACACTTTCATCCTTTCAAATGGCATTGAGTGGTCCAAATGTGTTGGGCTGAGCACTGATGGAGCGCGTGCGATGCTGGGCCAGCACAGCGGAGTAGTCAGTCGAGTGAAAGCGGTGGCCCCTCTTGCCAGCTCTGTCCACTGCAGCATACACCGCGAAGCCCTGGCTGCAAAGAAAATGCCACTGGAGCTAAAGACTGTTTTAGACCAAGCAGTGAAAGCCGTGAACTTCATCAAGAGCCGTCCACTGCAATCACGTTTATTTGGCGTGCTCTGTGGAGAGATGGGCAGCGATCACAAGCAGCTTTTGTTACACACTGAAGTGCGGTGGCTGTCCAGGGGCAAGGTGCTGACGCGCCTGTTCGAGCTTCGAGATGAAGTGCGCCTGTTCTTCCTCAACTCAAAGTTTGAACTCGCACACTGCTTCAATGATTTTGAGTGGCTGGCTAAATTGGCTTATCTCGCCGACATTTTCAGCCACTTGAATAGTTTGAATCTAGCTCTTCAGGGGTCAGCTGTCAGCGTGTTCAAGGTCCAGCACAAAGTGGAGGCAACCATAAGAAAACTCGCGCAGTGGAAGAAGCGGGTCGACAAAGAGTCGAAATTAAGTTCAGTCCTTCAAGCCTACCTGAATGTTGACTTTTTCCACATTACAATAACATGCAATGTTAAGATTTCCCAATAACTTGAGATTAATACAAAAGTGATTTGTAGGACTAATATTGTTGAATGTGATCTTCCTACTCCATATGTTCAGTCCTAAGCCTAAATGTTGAAAATGTTTATTTTATATTTTTCAAATCAAAGTGATTAAAAACATGTTTTTGTTTTAATTACCCTGTGAAGAAGTTGAGAATACAAAGGTGATTTATAGGCCTAGGCTACTGTAAGCCTACACAAGTGAACTTCCTGCATATTTCATATTAAGCTCAATCTTAGGTCTAAATGTTGAATTTTCACATTAAAAATATACTTAATGCCATGTTATGATTTCCCTGTGAATATGCTGAGAATACAATTGAGAATATATTGTTAAATACACAAATGAGCTTCCTGTATACTCCATATTAAGTTAAGTCCTAGGCCTAAATGTTCATTTTGTTTCACATCAAAATCATTTAATAAAAATGCTCTGTTATGATTTTTTGGCCTTTTTCATAATTCAAATCAGTCCTAAAGGTTACATTTTCCACATTAAAATGGCAGTGGTCTCAAAATGCATTAATTTGCTTCGGTATCGTTTATTGGGTCAAAGGTGGGCCGTGGACATTTAGGAGATTTCCAAGTGGGCCCTGAGCTGGAAAAGGTTGGGAACCCCTGATCTAGAAAATCCATACCTAGTTATGTCCATATACTCATCTAGACCTTCAAACATGAATATGCTCCGAACATTCCTTGATATGGCTGAGGCTTATCTTAGTGAGGAAGAGCATGACTGCGTGTCGGATTGGTAGCCACAGGACTGACACGAATACTATAGATTCACTCATATTCACACCGCCAGCCATGTTTTAAGCTGTGTTCACACCAAGCGCTATGAACGCGACAAAAAACGCGCGACAAATGATAATCTGTCGCGCCATCGCTCGAGTTTCAACGCGTGACCCTTTTGTGACCATAATGTAAAATTCGCGCCATCGCGTGTACGCCCATTTTCGAGCGGGAACGCCATTGCTTCTTCTCTCATCAACAGTGGCTGAGATCAGAACCATCGCAGCGCTGTACCTGCTCTGGAAGTCCGAGACACGTCTGAAGGCCAAACGCCGCCGTCGTTTCTGGGTACATGATATCCTCCGGAGGCGCACAGAGCTCGGAAGTTCCACCGTCTCCTACAGGAGCTCCGTCTGGACGATGGCCGTTTCCAGCGGTACTTCAGGCTGACTGTTGCTCAGTTTGAGGACTTGCTAGCTAGGGTTGGCGCCATGATCTCCAGGCAGGACACCAACTACAGGCGCCCCATTCCAGCTGCGGAGCGCCTGTCCATCTGTCTCCGGTGAGTAGCAGTGTATTGTTGTGTCAAAATCAAGAGATATTCACTTTGTCTAGTAAGTCACTGACGGGGGAGATTTAGCTGCTGCTTTGCTGAGAAATGTTGCTTCACAGCCGGTGTTTCGGTTTAACTGGTGACCGTGTTAATAGGTGACTTTCTCATAAAAAAAACCATTGATTGTAGTTTAATCCTTTCACACAGCAAGCAGGGGTGGTCCTCCTTCTTTATTACTAGTTTTGTAGAGATGTGACACTCAATGAGCAGAGATCTGAGAGAGGAAATATAACTTTAATGCGTATATATGATACACACAGGCTCAGAAGAAAACTGTGACGCTGTGAGGCTGTGACGCTGCTGGACTCCACACCACCATGTTAATAGCGGCATTGCACTCATTACTGCACTGTTTACAGTACTTTAATGAACATTTAATTTGCACTATTCACATTTTGCACAATGTGAATCCCTACACTATTCAAATAATGTCACTGTACATGAAACCATATACATATATTGTTAATAGCCAAATTTACATATGCTGTACAACCTATATTCTGCATGCATTCACTGCTTGAGCACTTTCACATCTGCAGCCATAACCATAAAATAGTACAACTATCATATGTGGTAGTGATATCATATGAGCTATCATATGTGATTATTTGTTGTCTTTGTGGTTGTTTTGTATTTTGAGTCTTGAGTATGAATTTGATGCATACCGTAGGCCTATGTATTTGTGTATTTATGTACTGAAGTATTGTTAAATGACTTATGTACAATAGCCAATGGGGATGTAAATAAACTATAAACTGCCACCTAAAGTATCACTGCATGCGCTACAACTCAGCTAAATTAAATGTTTTCTATGATGCAGATACCTGGCCACTGGTGACTCCTACAGGACCATCGCCAACAGCTACCGTGTCGGGGTCTCTACTGTGTCCATGATCGTGGCTGACGTGGTCTCCGCTATTTGGGACTGCCTTGTGGGGGAGTTTATGGCTGTGCCCACCACAGAGGAGTGGAGGTCCATCGCAGAGGGGTTTGAGGAGCGGTGGAATTTTCCTCTCTGCTGTGGAGCTGTGGATGGGAAGCATGTAGCCATTCAAGCCCCTGGCAAGTCAGGATCCCAATTTTTTAACTATAAAGGGCATTTCTCAATAGTCCTCTTGGCTGTTGTGGATGCCCATTATTGTTTCAGGGTGATTGATGTCGGGGGCTACGGAAGGACGAGCTATGGTGGTATCCTGGCAATCTCAGCCTTTGGTCGAGCACTCCGCTCTGGCACCCTCCATCTGCCTGCTGACCAGCCGTTACCAGGAGCTGACCACAGAGGACCCCAGCCACATGTCTTCGTTGCTGATGAGGCCTTTCCACTGCGGAGAAACCTCATGAGGCCATTCCCCGTGCGCACCCTTCCCAGTGACCGTCGGATCTTTAATTACCGTCTGTCCCGGGCACGGCTGGTGGTGGAGAATGCCTTTGGGATCCTGGCAGCCCAGTGGAGGATCTACCGGCGTTCCATTGAGGTCCGCACACATGTTGCAGAGAGTTGTGTGAAGGCAACATGTGTGCTACACAACTTCATAAGGAAGACAATGCCGCCTGCGATGAGGGGCAGCATCCCAGGTGGTGACGTGGAGCCGCTGCCAGGTCTGGGAAGACTTGCAGCGAACAACTCTGCAAGAGAGGCAATAAGGGTTCGGGAGACCTTCACCACCTTCTTCTCTGCAGAGGGAACGGTCCCATGGCAAGCCAGCATTTAATGCACAAGCATTCCCCCAACGGCTCTTTTAAGAGCCACCCACACATTGCAATTGAGCAAACATCCTGCAGTAATACTATATTGAAACAGAAATAAAAATGAAATGTATATAAGCACCAAAATGAAATATGCCTGTGTTTATAAATGCTAGGTTATAAATTCATATCATATTGTGAGATAATAAAGCTTTAATTTGGCATGTCTGCAACAATACAATAAACATAAAAATAAATACAGACATGACAAATATGTTGACTATCATATCAATGGTGCCATCTGGTATTATTCTGGTATTGTTTTGTGATTAGAGGCACAACAATTCATAGCATTTAAATTTCAATTTATATAAGGATAACAGTTTCTTTTCTAGAACAACTTAAATATTAAAAAACTTTGAAAATAAGATTTGTTTACTTTATGTGAATAGCCTCTGCACAGCTGGAATCAACGTTTACAGTACACAATGTGGGTATGCAACAAATATCTGAAGTCTGGTGAGAATTCTCACTGTAGGAAAGTAGACGAAAGACAGCTGAGATTTTTTTTTATTAATTGTATTATATATAAACTTATTTATGAACAATAATAATAACATAAAAATATATATATATATACAAACATAACAAAAATTAAGGGAAGAGCCTCAGGGACACATGAACAAAATTCCTCAAAAGTCTGATACGTTCCCTGCAGTGATTATTGCCCCATAGCTAATAAGCTACTCGGCGGGTTCCAAATTTAGCACAACAGTGCCAGCTTCATAAACAAGTTTATGCATCTGGAATTTAACATATGCCTTTCTTTTGGGCGATAATCTCTCCAGGGAAGGAGCCAGGCTATTGAGGAATAATAAATCCTCTGAGGGGGGAGGTGGCCGCTTTTGGAGGGTTTCCAGGAGGAGAGCCTCGATTTGACCTCGACTGCTGTCTTCCTCCACGGCTCTCTTCCTGGCCCTCTTCCTCCCTGTGTGGCATGGAAAAAACATTTTATGAAGCTACTACCATCCAAAAAGTGCAATAGTTGTAAGTAAGTCCATAAAAAATGTACTCATACCATAAAAAAAGGCACTCAATTTTGTTATCTTGTACATACCTTTTGCAGCAGCAGGGACAGCAGAGGGAGAGACAGCTGGAGCATCATCAGGGGGAGCAGCAGCAGACTCTGGCTCACTGTCAGAATCTGCTTGTGCTGTAGTAGTGACAAACATGTCTTAGTTTTTTTTTGTTGGTACATACAGTATATTAATTGTCTAGGTTATTCTAACTTTAACTATCAATTATAGCACAAAGCATTTTACAGATGCAGTCATTTAATACATGACACAGTTCTAGCCATAGCAATATATATCCTCCACTAGTTTCCATACTGTATATGTGTGCGTGGAAACTAGTCAACAAACCTCCGATGGCAATCCCTGATGGGCCTGCTGTCTCTCCCTCATCTTCGACCGACTCCGCGGTCCCATCTCCCTCGACCCCCTGCCCCATGTTCCCGCTTGTTTCCCTGGGGGTAACAAAGGGGTCGAGGAAAGAAAGAACCGCGAAGAACCGCCACCTCTTTCCTATCCCTGCTGCTGCTCCACTCCTGGTCTCTCCCCCCTTTCTCCTTTCCCTCATGTAGGTGTCCCTGAGGCTCTTCCACTTCCTGCGACATACATCAACTGACAAAACACACGTAAATTAACTGTTGAATCTAGTAAACCAGTAACTTTATCCCGGGAAAGCCAGCTACGTTAACTGGGGCTACGCTAATGCTAACGTTCATAGATGCTAACCAATAGCTGCAAACAAGCAACAAATACATATTTACAGAACTTACCAGGTAATCCAGCCACCTCGCTCACTCTATGTCACGCCTGTTCCTTTTTATATGTGTCCCTGTAAAAAGGACAGGACGTGTCATAGAGCGCTTGGTGCAAAGTCACAGCTACTATTAATTTTTCCTCCATTTTCTCTGGTTGTTTTTTTTTTCTTTCAGCAAGTCATCCAGGGCGCGGACGTCATGACGTCAGTGACGTCGGGAGAATCTCAACGCTGATTGGCTATCGCGGCACGGCGTCACGCGATGTCGCCGCAAAAGTTCAACATTTTCAACTCGAGCGATGGAGCATGAAGCGATTTTTCGTGTCACGTGTATTGCTTTATCGCGTCACCCGGCGTGAATTCGCGTCTAATCGCGTGTTTGCATTGACTTATCATGTAAACTTGTGGCGCGACATCGCGTCATCGCACT
Organism: Scomber scombrus; assembly: GCF_963691925.1. NCBI lineage: Eukaryota > Metazoa > Chordata > Actinopteri > Scombriformes > Scombridae > Scomber > Scomber scombrus. The sequence goes on from NC_084981.1 coordinate 2,374,214, forward strand.
TGGTGTGAACACAGCTTATGAAATGCGCTATATAAATAAAACTGCCTTGCCTTGCCTTATAATTTAATTGTTATTTTTACACTTAATTACTGTAAACAGGTTTATAATTTAAGTGTAATTTTTACACTAAATTACTGTAAACAGGTTTATAATTTAATTGTTATTTTTTACACTTAATTACTGTAAACAGGTTTATAATTTAATTGTTATTTTTACACTTAATTACTGTAAACAGGTTTATAATTTAATTGTTATTTTTACACTAAATTACTGTAAAAAGGTTTATAATTTAATTGTTATTTTTACACTAAATTACTGTAAACAGGTTAACAATATATCTTTTTTTTATATTGATTTACCGTAAACAAAAACAGTTCTCTACTGTGAAATTAACGGTTGCCAAAACAACATACTGTAATGTCTCATACATTGTGACTGTCTCTTTCTCATTTGGTCTCTCTCGCTCCCTGAGGACAGCAGCGCATCTTGGTTCTGTTGGCGTTACTCTATTGTTCTTATGTTTCGCATCATACAACACCCTTGCAGCACATTTACCATTTACAACATCACTACACCACTGACAACTGACTGCCACACCCCACAGTTATTCTTTTGTTGCACATTCAGTTCAGCTTTAGATTATTTTAATAAATTAAATATTTATTTTGTACCTTCTAAAAACCATGTGTTTCCTCCTTTTTGATACGGCCTTTGAGCTAGGTCGTGTCAGCACATTTTTAAGGACTTCACCCAACCTGAAGGCTTTGGACCAGTGGGAAGAACACTTCACAGAAACACAAAGTGGAGTCAAACTTAGGACTGTCTTCCTGTGAGGCACCAGTGCTAACAACTGTACCACCCAGAGTAACATCCAACCTGTCACTTAGGATGGGATAGTTCTTACTCACAAGAAAAAATGTAGGACTGATGGTGGTGGTGGTAGAAGAAAGTTCATACCAAAGTTCTTATTAATCTGCCTGTAGTTATCCAGTATCTCGCTGGTTGGATGTTTTAAACATTCTTTTACAGAGAAAAGTGCAGTTATTTTTTAAGCAGGACAGTTCCCATCCCCAAAATGTTGTTTCCATACAAGATAAGGTCTCGACCATATTAGCACAGATGTGTTACAGTTCAAATTATACTTTGTCTGTCTGCATAGCAGCAACGGTTTGTGTAATAAATGTGTGTGTGAGGGTCCATCTACAATCCAAATATTCATATAATGTAGTATATACAGAAGCATGTGTGTGTCTGCTGGCTGTTACAAAGTATATGAAGGCACTGCATTGCATACACTGTTTGAAGGTAAAGATGATTCATGAATTATATGGTACTTAAATTATACTTGTACTTACTTGATCAAGGTCAGATTCCCCCTGTTGATACCACCACAACACCCAATGTATTACTTTGCATTCTTCCATTTACTTTGTGATACAGACAACACACATAAATACATATAACTGGAGTTACATCCAAGTCATGGCCGGATCTACCATACGGGCAATCTGGGGCCCTTGAGCAGAGAGGGGCCCTCCATGATGATTGTGATTATAATTGTTGCTGCTATTTTTGGAATGCTGCTGAACTAAGTTGTGTTGTATTGTTGTCATCTATCTATGATGGGAGAAAAAAATATGCACTTTTTGGCAGACTCCATAGAAATATGAGGGTTAGGGTTAGGGTTAGGGTTAAGGCGTGACCCATTCTTTTGATGTTGATAGTTAAAGTCACTGTCGGAAACCTAGTATGTCAAAAACGAAATATGTAGTTAGAAGGTTTCTACCTGACAGCAGCATTATCCAATCAGAATAGAATAAAAGTAGTTTCCAGGAAAAAAAGTCTCATGATTGACTGTTTTATTTGTCAATTTGATGGCTGGACAAGTGATGATTGGTTAGCAGGCCACAATGTACTGTAGTCACTTTGTATGGATGAGTGTGAGAGGGAAACATGATCAACTAATGGAATGAGCATGAGTTTCAGTGGTAGTACTACTCCAGCATTGATCCAAGTAAATTGTGGCCACATTTTTTTGTGGAGGCAGACCATAGTTACAGCTTAATATACATCTTTACTCACAACCATAAATCTGACTTTAGCCTTTAATTTGCAAGCAGAAACTTCATTCGTTTTAAAAATTGCTCCATATTACTGAAGTGTTGAGCTTTCAGTAGAGGCCTTTGTGTTGTGTCCTAAGACAAAGGACCACCCCTGCATACATACTGTACTGTAACACAAGCTGTTGGCTTTCAGTATGGTCCACATGTGTCACGCTGACACAGCCATGTGGCATGTCCATTAAAAATTATCCTCAAATGTAAACACAGTAAACAGAGCTTAAGCAGGCTGGAGTGAGGTTTCCTTCAAGTTCATCTCAAAGTAAGTGACATTAACACAAACACAGCTGACTCTGTTTGCCTTTAAAAGCTCTGTCTGAGCCATGCAGTCGGTGTTTCTTCTCTGACTAGCTGCTCTGGTATGGTGTCGCTGTTCAGTAATGTGATGAGTGGAGGCCAGAGCACCATGACTCTCTGATGGCTGTTTAGAATGCCAACCAAAATGTTTATTCCACTGATGCTGAGCAGACAAAAGAGCTGTTGAAGTGGCTTTTATTAAGAGCCAACATTCCCTGGATCTCCCATGTGCTGTAGTTTGCCTGTCGTACGCCAATTATGGTCATTTGAATTAAACTGAGAACTGCCCTGCCAAAGACTTCATAATCAATGTTAAACATTTAAACTAGCCTTTGACTCCATTAGAAATAATGGATTATAATAAAATGCATAAATGATAGGAAATAATAATAAACATTGATGTCAATTGAATCAGATTTTAATATATTGTAAAACTAAACTTGACTATGAATTTATAAGATGTTACTCTCCCCCGTTAACTCCAGCACTCACGTACACAGTGCTCACCCCCTAATGATGATCAATGGGCTTAGTCACATATTTGCATTGTCTTGTTCACCTAATCATTATTTTGTCCAGTAATGTGTAACTTAGCAACAGTTTGAGTCTGCACTGTTGTTTTTGGTCGGTAAAACTGCTTTTTGAATTTATGAAAAAGTTTCTATACCTTTCCAGAGTTTACATATGATCTTTCTGTGTCACTTCTGAATATCAAACTTCGCAGTTAGCATGTCCATGTGGGCCCCACATGGGTTAAATGCGGGCTACATGGGTACTGAATGGGCATGGGCTCCAACTGGTCAAATTTGCAAGTCCCACATAGTTTCAGTAACATGTGAAGCCCATGTGGGCTGGCTAAATGGACCCCATTTAAGGTCCATTCTGATCTAGCTTAGACCTCATATCGGACCTCATATCGGCCTACATGGGTCTCACACAGTTGGGCCCCACCTGAAACCCAGTCAGAACCCATTTGAAGCCCACATGGAAATGCAGGCTGGGCTCTTATTCCTTTTGAGTTCTTCAGGTCAAGATGGCCACCAGTCAGAGTCAGAACTGATTCAATCTTACCATATAGGGAAGATTTCACACTCTAGGATGCTTTGATTTTGGCTTATGGACAAATTACTTGAAACCATTTGGCTTTGACAGAGTAAAGAATTCAGCAGCCAAGACACACAACAGAAGGTGAGCCGTTTCATTTCCAGATTGTGATCAGAATGTCCCAGTGTGTAGATGTCATGGAAAGCCCCATGGTTGAGTAGGAAACAGGAAACATACGACAGCATGGTTCCCTTATTATCATCTCCACTTGTTGTTGAGGTGGTGGTGGTATAGTAACAAAAAGAGGGACTTTGGCACTAAAAACACGTTGAAACATAGAAAATGAAGATTTGACTCATTTGGACGGCTGAAGCTTCATATTCGCTTCAGATCAACTTTGAAAAACATTTTTACACAGAAGGAGGACTGTGGATTTAGTCCTCCATTATTTACATGCATGTAGTTGGTGTTATTCTGGGTCAACTTCCCCCTTCACCTCAGTGGCTTGTTTAATTGTTCTTTGATTGATTAATTTGTAGACCCAATCAAAATAAAACCCACAACTCTGACAATGATGTAATCCAGCAAAACAGTCCTGTAATAAAAAAGAGAGGTGTTAGTTCAATTATGATCAGTTTTGTGGCTCTTGTTTGTGATGTTCTTTGTATTAGATCACGCCCACATTGACAAAATGCCAGTTCCACCCCTTGTGAAACATCAGTCACATCAATTCTCTCATAGTGTCAGACCACAAAATGCAGCTTAAATCATAAATGGACTTTAATGCAGAAGTTCAGTTTTTGCTTTTGACTAAATAATATTTGATGAATTCAGTTATGAACTCTAAAGTGTGTTGCTTTTCCTTAATAGTTTAAGGTTTTTATATTATTAAATGTCATGATTTGATGCATCGTACCAGATTATAGCCTCAAGCTGTTTCGCATCCGGGGTGGCTTTGGGAGGAAGAGCAGGTCGTCCACTAATAGGGAGATCAGCGACTGGCTCCTCTAGTCCGCATGTTGAAGTATCCTTGGGCAGGAGTGCCATAAGGGGGTGAAAAGTTAGGACAATTCTAAGGGCCTATGACTGACAGGGGCCCTAAAACATATTAGAACATAAGTTCATTTCAATATTAACATATAACCCCACATCTCTCTCAATGGCTGCACCAATGGTGTAGAATGTTAGCTCCCTCCTGATGAGCAGGTTGGCCTTCACATGGTAGCTCCTGCCATCATTGTATGGGTGTGTGTGAGAATGAGTGATGTTACTTGTAGTGTCAAAGCACTTTGAGTGGGCGAAGGACTAGAAAAACGCTAAATAATAATAATAATAATAATAATAATAATAATAATAATAATAATAATAATAATAATAATAATAATGCATTTTATTTAAAGGCGCCTATCAAAGCACTCAAAGACACCTTACAAGGCACATAAAACACAACAACAGTACATCAAACAATATAAATCAGGTAACATTTAGTGCAAAGATAAAGAATAAATATGAATGTGACTACAAAGTATATTAGTACAATAAATAAACAAGAACGTGATTGTATAGTTAGTGTGAGACAGAGTATGCCACTCTGAATAGGTGTGTTTTCAGGCAGGATTTAAAGGTGGAAACAGAGTCAGAAGTGAAAATGTCTGGTGGGAGAGAGTTCCAAAGGTGGGGGGGCAGATCGGCTGAAGGCTCTTGATCCCCCATGGTATTTAAGTTGTCAGATGGGGCAGAAAGCTGGTTGACAGAGGAGGATCGGAAAGTTCGGGAAGGTGTGTAGATGTGAATAACTTCAGAGAGATATGATGGTGCCAGGTTGTGAAGGATCTTGAAAGTGAGGAGTAGAATCTTAAAGTCAGTGCAGGATTTGATAGGGAGCCAATGAAGTTGCTGCAGGGCAGGAGTGATGTGTCCAATAGAGGGAGTTCTGGTTATGATACGAGCGGCTGCGTTCTGGACCAGTTGGAGTTTGTGAAGAGATTTCCGCGAAAAGACCAAAGAGGAGAGAGTTACAGTAGTCCAGACGGGATGTGATCAGGGTGTTTACCAGGATAGCGGTGCAGGTTGGTGAAAGTGAGGGACGGAGACGGTTGATATTCCGTAGATGGAAGTATGCAGTCCGAGTAACGTTATTGATGTGGGCTTCAAAAGATAATGTGCTGTCCAGGATGACACCCAGGCTCTTTACCTGAGGGGATGTAGGAACAGTGGAATTGTCGATGGACATGGAGAAAGTGTTGAGTGTTGCTAGGGTAGATCTGGTACCAATGAGGAGGACCTCAGTTTTGTCGCCGTTGAGTTTAAGAAAGTTGAGTGAAAGCCATGATTTAATTTCCAGTATGCAGTCCGATAGGGCGATGGGTGGCAGAGTGGAAGTAGGCTTAGTGGAAAGATAGAGTTGGGTATCATCAGCGTAACAGTGGAATTGCATGTCAAATTTCCTGAGAATATAACCAAGAGGCAGAAGATAAATAATGAACAGGAGGGGGCCAAGGACAGAGCCCTGGGGAACACCACTGGAGACTGGAGAGGAGCCGGATCTCAGGTTCTTGAGTTGAACAAACTGTGTGCGGCCAGAGAGATATGATCTGAACCAAGCCAGAGCGATGTCAGTGATTCCAATGGAGGATAACCTGTCCAGGAGGATTTCATGGGAAACGGTGTCGAAAGCTGCACTCAGGTCGAGGAGAACCAGAATGGAGAGAAGTCCAGAGTCAGATGCCATCAGGAGGTCATTGGTGATTTTCACTAGTGCTGTCTCAGTGCTGTGGAGGGGACGGAAACCAGACTGAAATTGTTCATAGAGATTGTTGTCTGACAGATGGGTGTGGAGCTGGGCTGCAACAGTTCTTTCTAGTATTTTGGAGAGAAATGGCAGGTTTGAGATAGGACCAAAGTTGTTCAAATCATTCGGATCGGCGCCAGGTTTCTTGAGTGTTAGAGGTGATGATGGAACAACACCAGAAGTCAGTGAGGAATGAATGATGTCAGTTATTAACGAAGACAGGGCAGGTAGGCAGACTTTTACCAGGTGGGTAGGTAGGGGGTCTAACTGGCAGGTAGATGATTTGGAGTACAGTCCATTTACCATTTAGTCCCTTGGCAAGTTAGAGCAAAGAAACAGCACAAACAGTACAGAGTAAGACACACATTGCAACACTACACACAACAGCACATCACAAATGTATGCTTGTCGAATAAAAGTCATGAAGTCCATAAGATAGAATATCAATATCAGCGAGTGAGCAGCTTTTAATCAATGAATCAATCAATCAATCAATCTTTGTTCGTATAGCGCCAAATCACAACAAAGTTATCTCAAGGCACTTTACACATAGAGCAGGTTCTAAACCGAACTCTTCAGGTTTTAATTTAAAGAGACCCAACATTCCCACATGAACAAGCACTTAGCGACAGTGGCAAGAAAAAACTCTCTTTAAAAGTGAAGAAACCTCAGGCAGAACCAGACTCAAAGTGGGAGAACATCTGCCTCGACCGGTTGGGGTAGAGAGGAGAGAGAGGAAGAATAGGAGAGAGAGAGAAGCACATTGAAAATCAACATTGAAGCTAGAAGGTCCGGGACTGGAATCTGTCATCCGGACGTCTACAGGCCCAGATTACCTGTGAGACGAGAAAGGCCTGGGTGTTCCACTGATTTGTGGCTGTTAGAGTGAATGAAGACTGCCCAAATGAAGTGCAGTGAAACAGTATGGTACAATCTCATATAGAGGATATACTAGAGAATTTGATATCATTTACTGAGCGAGTGGAGGAGGGCCAAACCATTTCAAATGTTATAATCGAGCCACAAAGCTCAGTTAATTGTATCCCTCCAGTATCCTCCAGTGATGGAAACACATTAGCTTTTTGTCCAGAGTTTTTAAGAGTTTGTTTGTATAAGGACTCAAGAGGTCTTACAACTGTTTTACCAGCCTCCCCCAAACATGTAATACAATGCAGGTTAAATGTAGTAGCATCCCAAACACTATGCCCCGCCATGTTTAGTTGTGTCAAGGTATTTACAGAAAGAGTTTTCAGTTGTTCTCTGACTCTGACCTACAATTGACCCTCACGTGGTTCACTAAATATAGAAATCCTGCAGCACCTGTTGCCCCCAGTTCTTGTTAGAGGCCAGGGCCATTTGTTTTTAGAGATTAAAGAGACATAATTGCTTTTTGCACGATGTGGGACTTCCAAAATAAAAGTGGGTCAAGTATATTTATTCAAGTGTTTTTCAAGTACAGTTTTCAGGAATTTGCACTTTATTTGAGACTTTTAATTTCATTCGACTTTATATTTTTGCTTCATTGCATTTCAGAGAGAAAATAAATGCTTTTTACTTCACGTGATTCATCCGACAGCTGTAGTTATTTTTCAGAAAATTTGACTCATTGTTTAAGATTAATAGAGGTTCCAAACTGTTTTGACTTGTGACCCTTAAAAAAAAGTAGTAGTTTTTTTTTTTAATGAAAGAGATTTGTGTTGTAGGATTTAGCTTTTTCTTCTTTCCTCTTCCATTTATCATCTTAGGATCCCTCTAATGTATCTGGTGACACTTTGGAGGGGCTCCACAATTTGACTACACTACTTATAAGGACAAGATAAAAATGTGTTTAATAAGTTGTTCAAATATTTATACTAACACTTTAATACTGTCATATATAATAAATATACATCAGTCTCATGGGCCACTTTTCTGGAGAATGAGTACTTTTAATAATAATAATAATAATACATTTTATTTTTAAGGCGCCTTTCAGGGCACTCAAGGTCGCCTTACAATACAGATAAAAAACAATTAAAAGAGCCAAAAGGGACACATGTAAGTGCAATAAAAACAAAAAACAAAAACAAAAACAAATACAATCAGAAAACTGCAGGATGGATGACAAATTAAAGTGAGTATGAAAGTTTGAAAAGGTGGGTTTTTAGACGGGATTTGAAAATGGATAGAGAGGTAATGTTCCTGATGTCGGGGGGAAGGGAGTTCCAGAGGCGGGGGGCAGAGCGGCTGAAGGCTCTGGACCCCATGGTGGACAGACGGGCAGAGGGAACAGCGAGGCTGATGGAGGAGGCTGATCTGAGTGCCCGGGAGGGAGTGTTGATGTGGAGGAGGTCAGAGAGGTATGGGGGGGCGAGGTTGTGGATGGCCTTGAAAGTGTGAAGCAGGATTTTGAATTCTATGCGAAATTTGACAGGAAGCCAGTGAAGTTGTTGAAGAACAGGAGTGATATGATTGATGGATGGAGTTCTGGAGACAATACGAGCAGCTGAGTTCTGGACCAGTTGGAGCTTACGGAGGGACTTGTGGGGGAGACCGAAGAGGAGGGAGTTGCAATAGTCTAGGCGGGATGTAACTAGAGTGTGGACCAGGATGGCAGCGCTGTTGGAAGTGAGGGACGGACGGAGGCGGTTGATATTGCGAAGATGGAAGTAGGCTGACTGGGTAACCTTATTAATGTGAGTCTGGAATGACAAAGAGCTGTCAAGGACGACACCCAGGCTCTTAACCTGAGTGGAGGGGGAAACAGAGGAGTTGTCAATGGGGATGGTGAAACTGGGAGTGTTAGTGAGAGAGGATTTTGAACCAACTAGGAGGACCTCAGTTTTATCGCTGTTGAGTTTGAGAAAGTTTGAAGAGAACCAGGATTTGATTTCCTGTAAACAGACACAGAGGGAGGGGGACGGGAAGGTGGAGGTGGGTTTAGAGGAGAGGTAGAGCTGGGTGTCGTCCGCGTAACAATGGAAATGGATGTTATATTTTCGGAAAATATGACCAAGAGGAAGGAGATAGATGATAAATAGGATGGGACCGAGGACAGAGCCTTGAGGAACACCAGAGGAGAGGGGAGAAGGTTGGGATGTGAATGTCTTCAGCTGGATGAACTGAGTGCGGCCAGAGAGGTAGGAAATGAACCAGTCCAGAGGTGTGTCAGATAGTCCAATAGATGCTAGCCTGTCGAGGAGGATGGGGTGGGAGATGGTGTCGAAGGCCGCACTCAGATCAAGGAGGATGAGAATGGAAGATAGTCCGGAGTCAGCTGCCATCAGGAGGTCGTCGGTGATTTTAAGGAGAGCAGTCTCTGTGCTATGGCGTGGGCGGAAACCAGACTGGAACTGTTCATATACGTTATTGTTATGGAGATGAGTATGAACCTGAGATGCCACTGCTTTTTCCAGGATTTTTGAAATAAATGGTAGGTTAGAAATCGGACGAAGGTTATTGAAGTTGTTGGGATCAGAACCAGGTTTCTTCAGAATAGGTGTTACAGCCGCGGATTTGAGAGATGATGGAACAGAGCCAGAGGTTAGGGAGGAGTGAATGATGGCAGTTATCAGGGGCAACAGAGAGGGAAGGCATGCAGTGACTAAAGAGGTCGGCAGTGGGTCGAGCTGGCAGGTGGATGTTTTAGACTTCAGGATGAGGTCAGAAATGACAATGGGAGAGGGGAGTTGGAAGCTTGAGAACGGTTGAAAGAGGGGGGCATGAGAAGCCAGAGGAGACGGATTGCAGGATGAGTGAGGGGTCAGTTGCTGGTGGATCTTGCTTATTTTTTCATTAAAAAATGTCATTAAGGAGGTACAGTGTTCTGTGGAGTAGAAATGAGGGGGAAAAGAGTCCGGGGGGCGTAGTGTTTTGTTCAGTACTGAGAATAGGGCCCTGGAATTCCCATCACCAGCACTGATCAGATCTTTATAATATTGGGATTTGACTGAGGAGAGGGTGTCTTTGTAGTAAGCAATGTGGGAGTGGTACATTTCCTTGTGAACAGAGAGTCCAGTTTTTTTGTAGAGCCGTTCAAGTTGACGTCCTTTGGTTTTGAGTTGTCGTAAAAGAGGTGAAAACCAGGGTGCTGAGTGGGTGAATGATACGGTCTGAGTTTTTTTAGGGGCAAGTGAGTTCAACAGAGTGTGGAGATGATCATTGTAGAGGGTAACCAGTTGATCAGGAGGGGAGGAGTAGATGAAACTGGGGAGGCTGTCAATACCTGAGGAGAGAGCTGCTAGGTCAATGTTTTTGATATTACGGAAAGAGATAAGACGTGACTGTTTAGTTTTGGACAGTTTTAAGCTGGAGTTGAATGTAATTAACAAGTGATCAGAGATGGGAAGATCATCAGCGGAACAGTTAAAAGTTTAGTCTAGTTTTACTTTTGATACTTTACTTTTTGGCCAATTTAATAGATTATACTTCTCTACATATAAATCACTTGTATGTATTTCATATTGTGGCTTTTGGAACTTTCAGCCTGAAGGATCTGAGTACTTATGAAGCCTAGCGAAAGTTCAGACAGGAAGACCATCTTTTTTGCATGCTCTGTCTATAGTTTTATTTCTCATCCCTCGGTCATTCTGATCCTTCTCACAGCTCATCATTTCTTTGCTGTCATTTCTGGGCATTACTTAACTCTTACATACTGTTCAGTGTCAAATTTGACCCATTACATTTTAAAGCTGTAAAAAAAAAACCTATACACATTTCTTTTAGCTGGACTTTTCCTAATGTGACCCCAAATATACAAATAAAAAGCATAATATTTTATCCAATACACAGTTATGTAAATGTAAGTGACCTGTGTTTATTTAAAAAATTCAAAAAACACCATTCAAACCGTATTGTATTGTTCATATTCTTTAAAATGTTCTCCTGGACCATAAAATAGTGATAGTGAATGTATATTTTCCACATATAAAGACTCTGTTCACTCTCTTACAGCTTCATTAATAACTCATTTATTAATGACTGATGGGGAATTTATGAATGTGAATTGGTGTAGAGACTAGTTATGACTCAGAATATGAACTGTACATGAGGGTTAAAACATCAGCTGTTCATATCACCTGGTCACATCTAACCAATAGCACGGTGACACACCTTCTTTGTCAGCCTATCATATAACAGCTGTCTTTTTTAAACATGTTTCCTCCCACTCTGCTTTAATGCTTCTCTTGATGCTGTTTTGCATGACCCACCACCTCCCCATCACCACCCAGTCATCAGATTCATCTGTGCATCACCTCATCAGTCTCAGCAGAAGTCATCATCAGCCACCACCACCAGTGGCTGGACTCAAAGGGGGATATATCCTGCTGCTGCTCAGGACCTTTGATTCAAAATCTCCCTGCAGAGTCTCTGCACCAATTACCTAATCATCAATATCATATATATAATATTTTAGTACTATTTTTACTTCATTATCTGGTCTCTTCTGATTGAACTTCCATTAGTTGCTTATGTGTTGGATGGATAGCTGGATGGATGCTGGGATAATTAATTTAATCAGGATGTTCAGCAGAGAGAGAGGACAGTAAAAAACCACAACAAAAGATGAAAAAAGAATGAAATCATCTTCATATTCAAAAAGAATCACTGTTGCTGACTGAATACTTATATTTGTAGGCTAGTATAGGTCACTTTGTATAAGTCTTCTGGATACAGTATTAATTCAATTCAGTACTAAGTAATAATCCTTCTATTAGAAATGCTGGTTCACAAATGATCAATATGGGTGAGATGATTGTTTTCCGGTGTGGTGTGCATGCTTGTGAAGGCTGTCTGTCTGTCTGTCTGTCTGTCTGTCTGTCTGTCTGTCTGTCTGTCATGCTCTCACAGGACCTCAGGCAGTCAGAGAGGGGAGTAACACACTAAAGTCAATAAGATCTCCCTGGAGGCTTCATGTCAGTGTCTGTAATGCGTGAGTGGATGGTGTGGTGTGTTTACTGGCTCAGCAGCCTCTGCGCACATTTCTGGAGCATCAGGCTGACGGACGCACAGAGAGACAGAGCGTCTGCTCACACGGACTACAGGAGCTGTACGACGGAGGAAGGAACGAGAAAGAGGAGGAGGAGAGAAGATGCCTTTGCTCTTTTCTAACAGAATATGCTCCGGTGAAGAGGCGAGAAAATGGGCAACGCTCTCTTGGAGGCTCTTGCCACACCTGATGCTGTGTCTGTCTCTGGTTGCTTACGCAGCGCTGGGTGCGCTCATGTTCCAGCACATAGAAGGAAGCAGCGTGTCCACCACACAGCCGGAGTACCATGACTTCTTGGGAAAGATTGTCGATACCGTGCTGAATCGCACCAGTGAGTGATCACCAATACCCTCAATAACTCATTTAGTATGTGGAGCCATGATATCACTGTGGAACTAAACTTCAGTAACTCATTTAGGCCTGTGTTAACATATATGGACTTATAATGGTTGCTGAGGGGTTTTTGGTATGTTTTCCTTCCATTCTAATGCTGAAAAAATGTGAACTTTAATACAGCCTCTAACAACATGCATATGTGTCTGTCACAGCCCGTTCATGTCCAAGAGTTAAGCAGCTGACATGTTAAAATGATAAAGATGGCTCATCGGTGTGTTCTCTTTACTTTTAGATAACGCATCCTGCACAAATCAAGACATAGTGAACAGAGTGGAGACTGTCATGCGAAAGGGGTTCAAGTCAATCTGGTTCCAGAGACCTGACAGATGGACCTTTTTTGGCTCCTTGTTCTTCTGCTGCACCGTGTTCACTACTGTTGGTAAGTGATTATGATCCAGAAAGATGATCCAGATATGATAATCAAAACGTGAACAATTAAAGGTCTGGTGGCTCTGGAAAAATGCTTTCACTCAAATGAGATAATAGAGACAGTTAATTTTTTTTTTTTTTAATTCTTCTTTCTTTTAGAAAATGCAAAAATGAACTAAAGTTTGAGAAAATAAAAGCTCACAGTCAAATATGACCTACTTCTTTCTTTCTAGTTATATTTTTTTAACAGCTCATATTTACATGAATTTTCTCAGTACTATTGATTATATTAACATGATATTAGTTTTGTTAAAAAAATTAATTAAAAAAAAAAGACAATATAAACTGTGTGTTTTTTCCATCAGGCAACACACTGCAGGTATTTAGTGTGGTTGGAAGGGTAACTAAAAAAAACTAAAATGACTTTAAGTCATGAGGTTATGGTGAGGTGTGGTCCATGCAGAAATCCTCTGGCCCATGAAACAGACAGTAACGTTTACAGGCAGTAAGTTCAAGCCCTTCAAGGATAAACTCAGGTCTTATTTTGTAGGTGTGGCTGTATGTTGTAGGCTGTTGGTTAACTAGTATGCTGGGATCTGTGAATGAAGGCAAAGTTATTAATAATGCATGATTGTTTTATTCTGAGTCTTTCTTGCTTATTTATTCCCACATCTCAGCAGTTAACATGCAGAGTAGAATATTAATAAAATAATGAAAGGATTTGTTATACACTAACAGAGCTAACCATGCTTTACAAAGGCACAGCAGTGCTTGGAGTTAAATGCTGATATCATAATGTAAACATGTTCATAATGACTATGCAAATATGTTAATGCATAGCAAATGTAATGTTTACCATGTTCACCATCTTAGTTTAGCATGTTAGCAGGCTAACAATTGTAAGGTAAAGCTGAGTACTGGCCAGATTGGCATTTTGGCATGATGGCACTAGAACAAAAGTTGGTTATTACAATTCATTTGAGAGGGAAATGTAAGCCTGTAACACATTTCATGGCAAATCCTGAGTTAGATTCAAGATATTTACTGAAAATCACAATTTCCAGTCTCATGATGGCGCTAGAGGAAGAAAGGTTGTAGTGAATCACAAAAAGCCTGGTAAATCAACAGTCACAGGCAAATAGCAAAAAACCTGAGACTGTTAACTTACTCTAAAGAGACTATGCTCCTATTTCTTTCATATAACATATTTTATTATTTTCCTATGTGGAAAGGATTTATCATGTGGATTGATTTATATTTGCAATATTTAAATGAGGGATATCTGCTTAGAATATAGAGCCGCATCTGTCTTTTAAAATCTAGCTATATAGATAATATGACTGCTGTGCTCTGGAGATCTTATCTATGTCTTTTGTACATATGTATATATTATTTACAACTGTTTGTCTATTTTTTCAAACCTTTTTTTATCAAATATAGGTTATAGTATTACCGTTTTGCATTTTTGTATTTATGCATGTTAAGATATTTCATTCTGAACCAAACATATTGGACTGAATGATGGATGTTACCAGTTTGCATCAGTTGCATCCATTAGCCTGATAATGTCTCAGTCTATGCTGACAACATGTAAATGCCTAATGACAAAGCTTCTTTAAAGCTGTTATAATCAATATGTGTTACATTATATGAAGAATGGGTGAGTGTGTGTAAAAAAAGAAAAGCACGGCTCGAATGAATAAACACACAGAGAATTCAGGTTCAGGTCCAGGTTACTTTATTTGTACTCGTTGGTAGATTTGGTTTGCAGTAGACAACAAAGACATCTGGACACACATTTTACAGACAACACAAACAATAGATAGGCATGATAAAAGTGCTCAAGGCTCCAATAATCAGGACTTAAAAAAAGAGAAAAATAATAATAAAAAACACTTAAAATAACTAGAATAAATAAAGTAAAATGTTGGCAAAAAGAAAGAAAAAAAGATTTTGTTCTGGCCTTCAACTTTACTGTTCTGCCTCACTCACATTAACTTCGTGTCCAACAGCAGCTGCAGCCAGCTGTTTTCAGTAATGAAGCTCTAATAAACCCACTGTACATAACCTGCCAGCACCAAACAGCAGACAGACAAAGATAGAGACTGGCTGATGAACAAAGTGGAGCATTTAGCAGCTGATAAATCAAGTATATCCCTCAGCAGTTGGTGGAGGATCAAATTAGGGCTAGGAGTAGAGTGAATACTGGAGTAACATTCATCAGGTGGTCAAAAAGTGGGCATCATTTAATGTCTCTAATGCTGCAGCCTCTTCCAGGTGCTTATTTTGATTCATCTTTTTGTAATTTACTGTCATGTGGTTTATAAGTTAACAGGCAGTATGAAATTATGAATCACCAGACTGGAAGAGTCTAGAATCTGCCCGGCGCCACTTTTTGTCAACATGGTTGTTAAATAGCCTGCGTATGCATCAAATTCAGCCTAAAGCTATGATCCTTAGTGTTTATTGTACAATTTATCATACTTCATCAGAACAGAATCTGTTTCCAAGACACTTTGGTTTAAACTTATGAGTAACATGGAAGGAGTGTATTGGCTTAGCTCCTTTAAAAATACACAAACGCTGGTATCATTTGCTGTGAAACTAATGGAGTGGTTGACTCATCAAAAACTATTTGACAGCATGGGCTACACAGTGCTGCAGTTGTTATAATTTCTTACTTTCTTCTTATACTATTTCTATAATATATTTCTATTTTTATATACTTTCTACAGGCAATGATATTTGTTTAAAATGTTTAAAATATAGTCAGTAGTCCAAACGCAAGAAACTTGGCAAAAATGCAGCATCATTTGCGTGAGCATAGTTTACATTGTGAGGAAGCTGTGATCTTTATGCAGAGCTCTTTCATTCAGCACGACCGATCAGCTGTTGCCAACTTAGCTCTTCCTTTCTATATTTAGCGTCTTTTAAGACCCAGTGGTGATTTGTTTTGAAGGGAGTATTTTGGAGTATTGACAACTCCCTTCTTATTTAATGTGCGTGCGTGCACTGCCTGTGTTCAGTGGGCAGGACAGAGCAGCAGCATCCTCACTCATCCAATCGTCACCCAGACAGAAATATGAATGGGCTGTGAATGTGTGTACTTGTAAACAATTTAACTTCACTATTTCACTATTTAAGTTTTATTAAAACATAGTGCAATTGTCCAGCCTTTAAAAATAAGTGTATGTGACATTGAAGTATTATTATTCTTTTCCATTAGAAGTCTCTCTGTATTGTGGTCTGTGCTACTTGTGGTTTGGTGCTCTTTGGTGCTAATGACTGCTCAGTGAAAGTGCTTGCTGCAAAATGAGCGTGTGTGTAACAACAGTCAGCCATGTGTATACATGTGGTGAGATCTGGGTTAGCTCATATTAATCCTGTTGCTTATTTTCCTACTAAACCAAACCTGTAACCATATAACTGAGGGAGGAGGGCAACCATTCAGTCTGAACGTCCTTAGAAATGATCTGGCAATATCTATAAGAGCTTATGAATTGCTAGTGCTGGGTATCGGTACTCGATTACTTTGAGATATCGACCAAAATAAATTAATACCAAGTAGTATGGAAACGTCTCCCGTCAAACGATACCTGCAGTCAATCCTTTTTGCACCCAGAGCTAGAAAATATGACTATCTGTATGGACTTGCTCACAGCCAATCAACACAAGCGTTCTTAGATTTAATGTGACATGTGATTGGTCCACTGCCACAGCAGCTACAACCCGTCTGTGGTGGTGAAGTCGTGGTGAATTTCAGTTAGTGTGCTGAGCAGTTCAGCAGCCAAGATGCCACCTAAACACTCTAAAGTGTAGCTACTCTACACGCCTGTTACACCGGATAAAAGACAGTGTACTAAATATGGAATAGCATTAATAAATGTCAGATACCCAAATTATGTTGGTTCATCCTCACTGCTTTCATCTGGTTCACAGCAGCATCAGTGACAAAGCTCTGATAAACCCACAGTACACTACCAGCACCAAACAACAGCAGACACATAGTTAGCTAATAGCAGGTGAACAGAGTGGGACATTTTGCATCTAAACATATATTTCTCTCAGTAGTTATAGACTAAAACAGTGCTACAAGTGACGCCATGACAGAGCAACAGCTGAGTAAACAGACTTCCATAGCAGTTGTTGTGTTTCCATAGCAGAGTAGGACCCAGATAGGACCCAGATAGGACCCAGATAGGACCCAGATAGGACCCACCGGACTCTGACGGTGACGTCACAGAGGCGACTCGCCGAAAGCATAACGGAGAAAATGACAACGAGGAGGTAAACCTCGTTTCTGTTTGTGTGTTCGTGTACATGGCGGTGGACGATATGAAATTGTTAGCCATGGTTAGAGACCCACGAGTCTAGCGTGTTGTTGTTGTTGTTATACGTCATCAAGCACGCGCCGGTAAACATCCCATGCTGCGTTCATGCAGGCTCGGAAATGCTGAACAAATATCGGTTATAAAAACCCGATACCGATACTTCCCGATATTACATTTTTAAGTGAATATTGGCCGATAATATCCTAATCCCTAATAAATATATATATTTTTTTAAATATATATTTCAAATCACAACAACAAGCTTATTCAAATATACTGACTCCAAACTAAACTTTGGATTAAATGCTCCTCACTGCAGTAGAAGTTATCTCAGTTTACACTAAATAGAACACAAGGAGCAACAATAACATTAGTATTCTGATTATGTGATTTGTTTCATCCACAGTCTTATGGATCTCAATAGGCAACTGAAACTTTACTGTTCTGATGTGTTGAGTAGCTGTCCCATAGGAAGCATATAAACATCTGACTAATACTTGGTAATTGGTCATATAATGGTACAAAAGAAAAGGTCAGAGAGTCAAGAAAACATTAAGATTCATCATATACCAACTATAAATATTCACCCAAATGTATGTGGTGTGCTATACTTTTCAATACCTATGGGACATTTGCCCTGATGGTGGCACTAGATATGAGGTTAGGAGATCACCGATCATTAAAAATCATCTATAACTATTCATACAAGATGTCATGCCAATGTGACCAATGGTTGTTGACCTTCTTTGTTCTAAACCAAGAACATATAGATTACTTTGTACAGTTCAGACGTATGATTAGTGCATTCATTACTGAGTAGCAAAGATCCTAATAAAGGATTCAGGGTGCCTTTTTGGTGTAGTCACGTGTGGCTCATTATCAGCAGACAGCTGCTTTGGGATGGTTGGACTATGTGAGGACTGACAGACATTTAGTTTGTGTATGATAGTCCCTGTGGGGCTCCCAGTGTATCAGAAGGTATGTCTTGTTGGTACACTTTGGGAGTGCTATAAAATGAATCAGAAACCAACTGCAGTCCAGCTTTCAATGTTTTTTTTTATATGTAGTCCACTTAGCCAGACGGTGATATCACACAAGTAGGGAAGCAGCTTAAATAGCCTCCATATCTGTCACTCATCTCTATACTTGACCTGCTTGAATTCATGTGAATATTTCTAGATGTTACTAGGGGACCAGTGGTAATAAACAGCAGGGTGCTTCAACACATGGTTTGTTGATTTTAACCAAGACTTGTAAATCTATACGTTTTAAAGCTGTTGTCCTCTTACATTTTAATTACAGCTGATCACATAGGTTGAGTTTTTAGAGATTTTTGACTGCAGATAGGTGAAAATGATATACATTTATTTCTTAACCACTATATGATGTTGAAAAGCCTTCCAACGAAATGAGAAAAGTATCTGAAAATCAATCATATCCTCATCTTTGTCTTATTGGAAGATGACGACATCAGTCCATGTATTTCTAATGGTGCTTCAGATCAGTGTGTCTGGTCAATGCTTTGTTCCAGAACAACTACAGGGAACACTACCATGACATGTAGTGGCTATGGATATTTATCTACCCTTAGAGGATGTTTGGTATGAATGTTTTCTCCTGAACTTACTTTTATCATAAACATCATGTTCAATGTTCTACTTGTACATTAGAAATGTCAAATTTACATGGACATGCCATTCAATTTGTTGCATTCATATTGCAGGAAGATGTTAATGCTCTAAGAATAGTAAGCCATCTGTGTTTTCTGTTCCCTATTCTAGCATTGTGAGCCTCCAGAGGCCCCAGAGGTACTATTTAAGATATGAGAGCAACACATTACACTAATACACCCTTTAGCTTGCTGGCATTTGCATTAGCTCAAAGCACCACTGAGCCGCTAGTGCTGAAGACTCATGTTTAACTTTTGAATTAACAGTCAGTACTGATCTGTGAAATAAACCATTATTTTCTATTTGTACAAACTGGTGCTTGCTTTTTATCCTGAAATGATTTGGTGTGTAAGAATGTGGCGATGATACATTAGTACAGTAAGTCTGTCACTTCTGATACATGATAAGTGGTTAAGGGAAGCCGGCTAATGGCTAATGGCTGAGAAGCAGCAGGAAGCCCACAACTCACTGAAGCGAAGGCACTCTCAGAAGAGAATGCTATTTACACCACCACAAAAAGCCTATTAGAGGTTGGAATATACTGTCTTCTCTGTTGTCTTGTTAGTTCTGAACTTAATTCATCTCTCCACAAGCAGCATAATGTGGGTTTACAGCATATGGCTCCACTGTTGCCACATTTTGAAGTTGATAATCAATAATTGACTCCCATTAGAGCACATTTATTGGAAATTAATGTTTTACCTTCTTATATTTTTTGGGGGGGAAAAACCCCAAAACAGCATTTCCATATAGATTATAAGCACACCCAAATGGAATCTGCAGACTTTTTTTTAGAGTGATCAGAAGTGATCAGGAATGAAAACCTGTTGAATTCTGCAGAATGTTTTTTTGCTTGTAATGTGAAAAAAAAATATTCATTTAAGATAAGAAAGACAAGTATAGAATTAGAGCTCAGTCACATTGTTCTGGGAATGAAAACAAAGTTTTTGCCCACTGATAACAAAACACATATCTCTTCCTGTCTTTGTTCATATTGCCCTGTTAACTACTATGACTCACAAATAGTGAAGTATGGTTTTATATGTCCAGTGTGTTCAGCTACTTACACAAACTCATGTTTGATTGGGTGAACTTTTCTAAATGCCCCTGACACATTAGGAGCAAACATTTGAAACTATTTTACAGGAAAAAGACGTAATCATGTAAAAATACTGATTTTATGACATCTTTGGCATATGATAAGAGATAAATAAGCAAGTAACACAGTGACACAGGATTCAAAGTGGGAAAAAGTTCATACTGATGGAGTTCTCACTGGGTCTTAACATTTTGAGTTTTACAAGTAGCATCTTTATTGGTGGAAAATTTGCGGAAATCTGTGAAAAATCTGTGGAATTGTTATTGGAATTCTTGGGCACAGATTTCGTGGGGGCTTGATTATAAGGAATGTACAATAGGTACTCCGTTACATGTTTGTATATATTTTATCCATTTTATTAATTTAAAAAAAAATCTAAATATGTATAAGCATTCATTTGTGTTTATAGTGTATATAGACAGTATATGCATTGGTCAGTACCAATTCAGCATGGAGGTTCACATATTCTCCATACTATGGGACAAAGGATCATTTTGGTTTATTACAATATGGGTCTGTTTTGTAGTTCGGTTCATAATTTCTATTGGTTATGATTACATTGTAGAAACAAAGGTTTGTTTTATAAGTCATGTTTGTACTCTGCACACCTGAAAAGTATTGAGTGGGATTGGCACATCATGTGACTGTCTGGTGACCTGGGACTTCTGTGGATTTAAGATGGAGACTATCTAGTTGAGTTTTAGTCTGAAGAAGAGCATTAAGCTCGAAACGTCACACTGGTGATATACCCTATTAAATCTACCTGCATTGGAAGCTGCATTGTGCTGACTCTTTTCTTGCTTCTTATCATTACATTGTACTCATAGAAATAAATGCTGAGTTCTAGGAACATGGGGACATTGCTACAAGAAGCACGAGCAGTCAGACAATCAGACATGTAAATATGAATTAAAAAACAAAAGAGTGCGATCTTGTAATGTCTGTAATAATCCCTCATTGTACAGAAAAACAGTTTGCACAAGTACAGCCAGTACATGGGTCACAGTTTAAGTATGAAGTGGGTCTGTGAACTGTGGTCGAGTCCGTTTATAATCATTTTATAATTCGCCTTCATTCAGTCTTCCAAGTAGGTTTTGCTAACCTAAAACTGACACTACAACTACAACTGTCTTGTGTTTAACATGTTTTTGACCCATTTGGCATTAGCAGATGTGAAGTATTAACTTGGTGAATACAATTTTGTTATTATGGGAATGAGCCTTAAATGTACATTTTTGTTTTGATAAGCCCCATCTAGAAGTGTCAAAGCCCCATCCTCCACACTGAGACAAAGAGCTCAATATAAAGAAAGAAATAGAGATTTAACTACAGGGTGGACAAAGACCAACATAACAAATAAAAACAAATCTAACTGGGAAGTAATGAATATAACCTAATGACAACAATTTACCTCCCTAACTAACATAAATATGATAAAATAAGCTTAACAAAAACTGGCAATCCATTTATATTGAGTTGATAAGAAGGGAACAAAACAATGATTAAGTAACATCAGGGTAGGAAGTGTGGCCAGCTGAGAGATGAGTGATGCTGCTGTGCAGATCATGGAGAAGACTTCCTATTGAAGCAGCTGAAGCTGGAAGCTGATCCATCAATCACACACAAACATACCTGGCACATCCAGTTTGATCATAGATTTTATTTTTTAACATTGTTGCCTTTACAGTAGTTGTGTTCAAGCTTGTGTTTGTACTGACTTGTTAAAAAACAAACCAAGAGCTGTAAACATGAAATCACATGGACCGACGGGTACCGGTTAATCATTGATTGGACAGTTTTGGTGATATCATCCTCAGTCATTAGATGTATGGACCCATGTGTGGGAATTCAATTCAGGTGACTGACAGTAGGTCATGATGCTCTTTACTGAAACCTGATGTGATGTGAGTTCACCAAGAACTAATTTAACCCTTTATAGGGCACTCATTGAAATACTGTGTGGTCACTTTGTTTTTCCCTCATTTTGTAACGAAGGACTCCCAAAACACACAGAGTAGAACATAACGCACCTCAATTTGAACTCCACTTTCCGATGTATGAGGAGGAAAAATCAATGCATTAAGGTTCTGTCGTGCATACTGTACATGTTACCATGTGTACCAATTACAGACCACTTCTTAGATCACTTCCATGACAGTTAAAGGCCAGAAGTGAGATTTAACACTGGTTTAACTTTTGAATTGATGCTAAAATCCCATATTTATCATAACTTCCTGTGGCTGGTCTGTTTTACTTTGACAATACAAACAAACTGTATTAAAGTTTGTATTAAAGGCTGATTGATTTGCAGCATTCGCAACATCCCAAATAAACGGAACCAACTGCACCAGTGTAAGTTTAAACTGAAATAAAACAAGTTGATTGTGAAAGTCCTTAAATCATGTTTGGAATGCCTAAGGACCTAATTAAAGAAATAACATTATTCATGCTATGAATTTAGACTAAACTGGATATTTTGACTTTAACATACATATACATAGTTGTCCAAATGCCTCAAATCTTGATCAACTGAGCATATAATCAATGGAGGACTGCTTTAGAGAATTGATGTTCAATATTTTCAGAATTTGACACTTTTACATAAACATGTTACATAAACATTTATGCGAAAGTTGTGGTTAGCAGTATATGCAGTTTGAATATTTCCCTGATTTGAGAAGGACACAGAATCTTATAGTTGCTCCCTCTTCATAGCACTAAAGTGTCCATTTTCTCCCTTGTTGTTGTAGGGTATGGGGAGATCTATCCGGTTACCCTGCCTGGTAAGGTGGTGTGTATCTTGTATGCCATGGTGGGCATCCCCCTCATGCTTCTTGTCATCCTCGATGTTGGCGACTTCCTTGCTGTGATGATGACCAGAACCTACATCCGCATTCACTCCTTCTGCAAAAACCTCCGCTCCCGCACCTGGTCACCATGGAAGGCTAAGAAGAGAGCAGACGACTCGAGCCACCGGGCCCTGGAAGACGGTACTTTTGTTTTCAGCCACGATATTGTGGTTCGTGAACCCCTCGACATCCGGCAGGTGATTCATAGCCAGTCGGCCGTGAGGCACAAGTCCATCCAGCTCCAAAACAACAAAGAGATCTTTGAGAAGATTCTCGCCAGGGAGAATTTACTTAGAACGGGCCCGATGCTCAGGAGCATCTCCTGCCCAGAACTAGACCGCTTGCCCCGACCGATCAAAGGATACACCATGTGGGACTTCACAGGGTTAGGAGATAATATGGAAATGCTGGACGTACCATTTGTGTTGATTCTGCTGATTGTATTTGCTTACATATTGTTTGGAGGTTTGATTCTTCCGTTGTGGGAAACAGAATTCAAGGACTTTGACCCCTACTACTTCTGTTTCATCACACTCACTACCATCGGTTTTGGCGACATTGTACCCAATCACCCAAAATATTTCATGCTTACCTCACTCTTCATCATTGTTGGCATGGCCATCATGTCCATGGCTTTCAAGCTGGGCCAAACACGAATTGTAAGCTGCTACCGCCAGTGCATCAAATTCATCAGCAGAGGAAACATGGACACTTTCACAAGTGAAAAGAACAAGTAAGTCATCAGTGGCTTTTCTGCCTCATGTCCAAGAGTCGTAGAAGCTCAAAGTCCTAGCTTTTAAAACAGTTTTAAAAGGAGACTCTGGAGGAACTTATTCAGTGCATTGTTTGTGCTGGCTGTTCGATTATAAGCATGAGCAAAATAAAAAGTGTGCATGTGCCAAATGCTTTTACCCAGTTGAGGTGGGATGTAATTCATGAAAAACTTCAAATTCTGGTTATCTAGACAGTATATTTCCAGGGAATGACTTTTATGCCTGGTATCTGTACTTAATGTGGATATGTTATGTAGATAATGACATCTGATCTGTGAGCCTTTTCACCTGATAATAAAATGCATTCTCCTTTTCGCAATGATGTCTGCATTGTGATCAGATCTCAATATGCAAATTAGCAAGGAAGAGCTGGTGGACTTGTCAGAAAACACATTGCATTTCAGGTCAAGAAAACTGGAGCCACAAATGGTCATCATTCAAAGACTTCTAGCTGGTTCTACTACTTACTACGTAATTTTTGCTGGGCTTGCTTTAGCTAGCAAAGGTGGAGCTAGATGACCTGTCAACTTAATGGAACATTTGTTTTCTTGTGAATGTGGTCATATTGTATAGACTGTACAGATTGCATTTACGCCTAAATGAGATCCAATCACAATGCAATCTGGCTGATCCAGTCACATTCTGATCACACTGTCTTCTACATGTGTTTTTCCTTATCCAGATACAGATCACATGTTGATACCAGGTGTAAATGGATTATTAGCTGTACTGTTCTGTACTGTACTGTACTGTACTGTACTGTTCTGTACTGTCAAAAAGCACAACTGAAGAAGCACACAATAGTTACCATTTCAAAACTGTAATATGAACCCTAAGCTTAGAGGAAGGGTTAGGGTTTTGACTGTACATCGTCCAAACAGCATACTGATGAACTAACACAAGTTCATTAAACCTGTCCAGTCAAAGGCCAGCACTTTACAGTAGGTGACCCTCTTTTCCACTTCAGCAGCTCAAAGGCACCGAGGTTAGCAATGATGCTTTGCCTACTTAAAGAGTATAAATTAACATAAATGATAAAGTTCAGATTATAATGCAAGCCACTACGGGACTGCAAAAATACTAGTAGTAAATACCAACTGTGCTAGTGTATCAACTCAATGGCCAAATAACAGGAACACCTTATGCTGGTGATTGTACATCTAATACTGCAGGTTCAGTGGTGTGTTTAGGAGGAGGGGGCATTTCTGCTGAAGTTGTGTACTAAAGCTTGTACTGTTTAGTGAATTTGATATCACTGGTTTTGTTCAAAGCTTGGTTTAGGATGTACAGTGGCATTGGTCCAGGGTGTGCATGGATACCTTAAAGATATGAGAGGGATAATCCTTAAGGCCGGTGTGATTGCAAAGGAGATTGTGGCATATTCTATGAGTATTGTGTTGAAATGGGGCCAACAGCCAGGCACATATTTTCTGATATTTTGATTTCTCCAATTAAAGTATATACATGGTACTTTTTATACTGACATTATCTTTGTGTCACTAGCGAACCGACTGACTCATCATCAGTTAAAGCAGCATATACACAAACATATTCTTTGCTCTCTGCTATTAAAAGAGCAAGTTAACTATCAAAAGCCTGTTCACTGCCCAGTAAAAATATACCATTTGTGACACACAAACATCGTCCAACCTATAATTGTTTTACTATAGAAAGCAGACTGGAGGGGCACATTTGACAATTAGTTATAATTTTAAATAAACTTTAATAGTAGGATGTCGCATAGTAATGCAGATCATGTATTATGCATCAAAGCTTATCATAACAAGGGCTGAACTCACGCCAGCCTCACGATGTAACAACAAAACCGCAGAACTCAAAGTAAGTTGTAGAGTGTTATGTCAGGATTAAGCTCATGCTGTTGTTTCCTCCTGCGACACATGTAAACAAATGTGCATTAATACATTTCTGTTATCAATTAGATCAATTCTGCAGCACTGTTGTACTGTATTTTGCATTGTATTGAAGAGGTATAATTATCTGCCCACTTAAACCAACAGACTGAAACCGCAACATATGAGTTTACAGCAAATTGACAAAATGCTGGAATAATTTCCATGAAACTTGAAATTTACCAAATAATCATTCCTCTTAGCATGCAGGGAAATCCTGTGTATGGGCATCCTGAGACTCTCAGTATTAAAGTAGTGACAGATGTTTTGGTCACATACAGGATAAAACTTTCTGATAACCCCATTGCATCCTCTGCCTGCACTCTCAGCTTTCTGTTTAAATCAACACTTGCTAAGCTTTGGTTTCGGTGCTCATCTGTGACACGATGAAATAATGCATATTGTTTTTTCATCACCATACCGTGTAATGTAACTCATGTGAGTGTGAAGGCTTGTACTAATAAACTGTCATCACTGATTTGCTGTATGCTGTCTTTTATAATAAATATACATGTTGCCCGTAAGTGTGATGTTTTTCTTCTTGTGCAGCTCTACCCATGACTCGACATCCTGCATGTCATACTACTATCGACCACAAGAGGCACATGTCTCATATTTTATGTGTCTTACTTATTTTCTATTGGTGCTCAACACATGAACTTTCCAAAACCCAAATTGAATGCAAAGTTTGATTTTAGTTTAACATCTATATGTTCCTTTTTAATGGATGCAGTAGGTATTGAACCATGTTTGCTATACTTGTGAACACAAATAAGGATTTTCTTTCTTCAAGGTACCAATAGACAATGTTACATTTGTGTTTTATTTCATTTTATGTGTCTTGATTGTTTCTTAATACATTACCATGTATGCATGACCTGTCTCTGGAAAGCTCCCTCTAACCTGAGACCTTTGGTATGGTGACCATACCAAAGGTCATGGTGAAATGATATCAGGATTGTCAGTGTCTATATACAGTTATTGCAATATAGGAGGTATGCTATCGTGACGGGCATCGGTCAGGATGCATGGAAACAAGACCATGAAACTTGTCTTCACTCAAGAAGTTTATTACAATAATATAGATTGTGGCAGTGAATGAAAAGGGGAAAGAAAAGACACATGGTCTCAATATCTGAAAGAAAAGATACAAGATTAAATGAACAAAAATCAAATCATCCTTATGTCTTTGAAGGGTAAATTAGCTTTCAATTAAACTAAATGTACAAAGGACAAAATGCAACCTCGTTCCAGATATGCTGCCCCATGTGAAGGTGAAAGAGAACGAGTGGAAAGGAGGGCTGTCTTTAAATAAGGCTCGAGTGCACAGGTGAAATCAATCAACATAATCAGGGGTGAACCAACCAACCAATCTCTGAGAAGGAAAGGAGAACACAGGAAGTGAAGTGAGGGAAAGGAAGTGGAATAAATAAAAGAAATGAGTGAATCTTTACTACAGTTATGCTCACGTTTGCTTGGAGCAAATACCTCAAGGAACATGTCATATTTTAGGAATGTTTCGCCTACTTAATAAAATATAAAAGTTACTGCTAACTCTTTAAATGTGGGGATGTAATCATATAAAACATGCTGTAAGTACATATGTAAATGTAGTTGTACCAGTATCCTAAAAGTGGTTTAGTACTCAGTTGATTTTCACCTCTGCATTTATATTTGTTTTCTATATGTTATGAACTCCTCTGATGCTATAAGATAATGTGAGAATATATAAGACTGTCGAGTAAATCCGGAGCAGGTCAGTGGAAACTCCGTTGCAGCAGCATTACAAGAACACAAGGTGGTGCTGCTGTAAAACCATGAGGAGAGAGAGAAAGAGAGTGTGAGGACTCAGCTAACACTAGCCACTGTTTATTCCTCTCAGTTTTTCAGTGTTTGTTTAGGAATTTTAGGAATTTTATAAAGCTTATAGTATTTCCTACAACACCCTTTCCTACTAAAATCTGGGAGTTATAACATTGTTACTGTCTCTCTCCGTATGAGAAATATTTAGGGAAGCAAATGCTAATTCTTAAATGTTAATTCATTTTGCATTTTACCTTAAAAAGTATCGTATATCAAATTTAAATGTCCATTTACATGAATGCATTTCTCTGAGTAAAATCAACCTCCTGCCACTGTGGAGGAAGCAGAAGGTAGTGCCAGTCAGCAGGGAGCGGACAGTGGTGAGAGTAGCAACCAACCCAAAGTAACCCAAAGTGAAACGGTCTAGACCAGTGGTTTCCAACCCTATTCCTGGACAGCTACTGCCCTGCATGTTTTAGATAGCTCCACAATTAACATAATAGTTAATTATTAGAATCAGGTGTGTTAGAGTGGGGAGATACCAAAACTGTTGAATCAGATCTAACAGGTGCACTGAGAGGTCTGAAAGGGACAGATAAGAAGAAGTTAGAGAAGGAGATATAATCTATGAATATGGAGTGGAAAGGTTAAATCTAATCAACACCTCAGTGCAGAAAGCCACAAAACCAAGTTTTTCTGAATGCTTGGAACACACCAGCATGATGTGGCATCAAAGGGAAATAGTACTGATATGGAAAACATTCAAATAATTAAACAAAGTACTGATGACTCTCCTGTCATGGTTCTGGCTCTGTGTTCATTGGTTGCCATCAGACTTCTCTGTTCTGTGCAGACTGGAGTGAGTGGGAGAATTGTTACTGGTGTACTTAAGTTATTTTTAGTATATTTTGTTAAGCTATGCCAGTGAGTGTACAGAGTCATTTCTTATGTTGTTCTTGTTGAGATCTAATTTTGGGATATATAAACTTCTGGGTTAAGTCTGTTTGTGTTTTCTATCTGTAAATCTGGCTGACATCTCTGATAGATTATTTATGTTACTACTCTTAGAACATGGCTAATAATATGACATTTGTCCTCAGCCCAGAGCAGCTACTGCCTATTGCAGGGGTGGAGAGCCATGTGTATGCATGTTTTCCTGCATATACATGGCTCTCCATGGCACATGGTTCGCCACCCCTGGCCTATTGTGTTGTTTCTTGATTTCCCCAGCTTGCTCTTCCCTACACACCTGTCCTGTATCTAGCCTCGTTAGCCCTGCCATGACCTGTGTTTTCCCCACACCTGTCCTGAATTAGCCTCATTGGCCCTGCCATGCTCCCGGTGTTTGCCCCAGCCAATCAGCTCCCTGCAAGTTTTCTTGTCTGGTCACCTGTTCCCCATTTCCTTGTTAGTTTGGTTTGTATTTAAGCCCTGTTGGATCATTTGTTCTGGTTTGTTCAGTTTCTTTTGCTCATCCTATATTCTGTTTCATTAAGCCAGCTTTTTTTTTTACTATAGTTTTCAATACTTTAATGAAGTGTCTTAGATTTGCCCTCCATGCTGTCCTGCATTTGAATGCATTCCCTACTCTTTATGACATCTCCATTATCTAGTAAAATGTACAACTGACTCTTCACCTCTTGGCACATAATGAATCCAGTGGCAGACATCACCAGCATTTCTTCAGTTTTAATGCCTGCAAAGGTAAGTCTTGAAATTCATCAAACAAAAGATCAGTGATACAACGAGAGCTGGGCCACAAATGTTGCTGTTACCTTAACCCAAATTTGACCCGTTTTGACATTTGACAGTTTGTAAAAACACCACAGATGTCTTTTACTCTGATGAATTTGATGAATTTTCCTAAAGTGGCCCACATGCACAAATTGAAATATTTTAAAATGTCATACTTTTGTATAGTTGCTACAAATGTTTGTCCATTGAGGCTGTTCTGGGTCAAATTTGATCCGTATCTATTGAGTTTTATAGTGAAATGAATAGTTGATAGTTTTAATAAGATAGTGGTCAGAAAGATTAAAATACATTTCCATCATTATTGCTATGTTATATTTTCATGTCTTAGGTAAAATAGGACATGATATTGTGTGATAGGAGATGTTTAGTGGTGTAAAAGCTAAAAAATACACTCTCTCTGCTCTCTGAAACATGAATCAAGGTTTAATCACATTTATTGATCAGTCAGATCCACTATTGATGCTTTCTAAACACATCTGTGGTTCAACATTTGGTAGAGACACTTTTTATGACACTTTTAGACCAGGTCCAAATTGACCCAGAACATATAACTCTGAGAGTGTAGAGTATGAGCAGTATGTAAGGGGCAAAGAACACCTTATCACATAGATTCTTGTTGGCATATGATAGTTATTACATATTATTATTATCAGACAATAATAATAAGGTAATGTGAAAATATACAAGACTTGGGTAACTGTCGAGCAAATCAGTATAAATCTCGTTGCAATAGCGTTACAAAAACACTAGATGGTGCTGCTATAAAAACCATTAGGTGAGAGTGAAGACTCAGTTACTGACAGGCTGTGTTACAGCTCCAGAATGAATGAACCAAATGCATGCAAAAACAGTCAGATACCAATATCTGATCTCTACCTTATACACCTCCAATGTTTTAAATATATATTGTACATCATTTGCCTTAATTATGTTGGAAAGACCACTCAGATACCTTAAACTTGCATATATCAATATTGACAAACTGCGCCAAATGTCTTTATGTAAAATGTATAGTAGTGACATACCCACAGGGAATCACCACCCAATTCTTCAACTGTCACGATTTCTGTGTCTCCCTACCTGTTTTCTACTTCTCCAACCGCGCTCTCCCCCCTTGTGTGTGTGATTGTGTAGGTGGAGACAGGTCCACCATGCCAAGCGTGTAACACAGATGGTTGTCAGCTGTGTCAGTGTCACGTTTTGCCTCGACTTGGCGTGAAAATGTTACACACGGGTGTCTTCAGCAGTAAACACCACAACAATCATAGTTATGGTTGTTAAAAAAGTGTCCTGACACAGTTCAAATGTGACACTCATGGTTGCAAGCAGGAAGTGAACTGCAGACTCCTGCAGCTAAGTCCACTTTTTACCATCTATCTATGTAGCTATCCACCCAACTGGCCTCCAAATAAGGAGATTTGTCACCATATAGAAACATAATCTGAACTGCATTACTTCTCCAGGTCATAAATACTATGGTCACTACATAGCGTCCGTCACTCAGGTATTACACACTTTTGGGCTGGACAGGTGTGCTGGAGTCAAAGCAGAGCCCCACCAGCTTCAACCAGTTCCATAGCAAAGACATCTACTTCTACTCAGCCCTGCCACATCCTGGCTGTGATGATCTGGATAGTAGTCTCTGCATCTACGCTTCAAGCCACTTCCTGTTTTTCTTTGTTTTGTTTTGTTGTTGCCTGTTTTCCCTAGCCCTGACCCTGACTCCTGTTCCCAGCAGTCCCATCTGCTCTGCCTCCCATCCATGTCTTATGTTCTGTGCAGTCTGTCTGCTCTGCCTCATGTCCCTGTCTGCTGTTCCTTGCAGCCCTGTTTGTTCCGTCTCTAGTTCCTGTCTCCTGTCCTTCAAGACACGTCATGAGTCATGACTAACAGAGAAACGGCGTATGTGTTGAGGTCGATAATTAGGCTGGACCTTAATTAGTTAAAAGAAAAAGGGAAATGCCTAGACATGCATCCACTAAACACGTCTTAGTTTACTTTTTAGAAATTATTTTAAATCTAATAATCACTAACCAATACTTAAAACAGCACTTCCTAAAGCCATATTAATTTAAATATTACATTTCTTGTCCTAATATTTTTGCATTTGTTCAATATTTATGAGGCTATTATTCTGTCAGGGTCATTTAGATTCACTTAGCATATGCCTCAATGTGAGATATCATGAACGTGTGTGTGTGTGTGTGTGTGTGTGTGTGTGTGTGTGTGTGTGTGTGTGTGTGTGTGTGTGTGTGTGTGTGTGTGTGTGTGTGTGTGTGTGTGTGTGTGTATGTGTATGTGTATGTGTGTGTGTGTGTGTGTGTGTGTGTGTGTGTGTGTGTGTGTGTGTGTGTGTGTGTGTGTATGTGTATGTGTATGTGTATGTGTATGTGTATGTGTATGTGTATGTGTATGTGTATGTGTATGTGTATGTGTGTGTGTGTGTGTGTGTGTGTGTGTGTGTGTGTGTGTGTGTGTGTGTGCACATTGGGGGAAATAAGTATTGAACATGTCAATATTGTTTTCAGTTAACATATTTCCAGTGAGAATATAACTCAAAAAATCCACACAGAAGAAGAAAGAACATTAAAAAAACATAATTAAAGTTATGTGTAATAAAGTGGAATGAAACAGGGGGAAAAAATATTGAACACGCTAACTGAAATGTATTCAATGCTTAGTGAAGAATCCTTTGTTTGTAATGACAGCTTCAAGATGCTGTAATGTGATGGTCCCTGTATTTCACAGGCTTGCCCAATTGTTGCTTTAACCCTTACATACTGTTCAGGGACACATTTGTCCTATTTTTTAGATTTTAGAGCTGTGAAAACAACCTAAATACGTTTTAATTTTATCCTGACATTTGATGAGTCCTCCCAATGACCCAGAAGAGTGTTTGACCCATATTTATTCAAAAATTATAAAAAAAAAAAAAAAAAAAAAATACTGTTACATTCTTCATATTTAATACAATTAATGTGTTTTTTTTTCTCCATAAACACAAAGTGTAAAAACTGGATAATACACTCTCTCAGCTCTCTGAAAGCTATCTGTGACTGATGATGACATATTCATGAATGGTTTGTTGTGCAGACATTTTGGCAGAGACTAATTATGAGGGGATACTGTGGATGGTCTGAGCAGTGTGTGAGGGTTAAATAAGCTTCAACTTGCCTTTTCTTGCAGGGTGAGCATGCATAGAGGCCATGGTGGTGGAGTGCATTGCTTATTGTTTTCTCTGCATCTGTTGTACCTGCTACCTCCAAGTTCTTTCTGGAGCCCACCTGAACTCTCTAATGGAGTTCAGGTGGTTCCTTTCCTTGGTGTACTGCTTTTTCTTAGTGTGTTGTTAATATTAAAATGATAATCATTTCACTTTATTACACATAACTTTATTTAACAACTTCTAACAAGATTTCTTTATTTGTTTTGTATTTCTTGAGTTAATACCAACGTCTGGTTAGAATTTAATGAGAATATCTTCATTGGAAATATATTTACTGAAAAAAATGTTGACATGTTCAATACTTATTTCCCCGACTGTATACACACACACACACACACACACACACACACACACACACACACACACACACACACACACACACACACACACACACACACACACACACACACAACACCCCCACCCACATGTTCATGATATCTCACATTGAGGCATATGCTTAGTGAATCTAAATTACCCTGACAAAATAACAGCCTCATAAATATTGAACAACTGCAAAATAATTTGGACAGGAAATGTAATATTTAAATCCATATGCCTTTACCTGCTGTTTTCCTGGTAGGAAGCGCTGTTTTAAAAAGTATTGGTTACTGATAAGCTGCTGAGCTTGCTTTATGGAACCGGATCTGCTGGAAAATGATCCAGAATAACAAAATAAGCCTGGTTTATTTGGTAATCTTGCTTTATGGAACAGGACCCCGCTCTCTTACCCATTAATGTGACTGATTCTATTTACATTTCATATAAAATATTGAAGCAAATTAGACTTAAAATCTCAGTTGTGCTCAGATAAATAACACATACATGTATGTTTATTTTATATTCATTAATTGGGTATTTAATTTTTGTAAAATGTACCAAACTTCCTTTCTTTTAGCTTTTCAGAATTTCAAAATAATTTGTGTTGTACGGTTTTAGTTTTTTAGTGACAGTTAATCCCAGTTATTTAATGTCAAACAGAAACAAGCAAGAAGAATTGCCTGAAGCGCCATTGTTAATGTTAATGAACCAGGGTTAAAGCCCAGATCAGGCAGGTGGTAAATAACACATGAATACCTCAGAGTAGGCCTACAGGTTAGTGTTTAAATCTAATCTGCGTTAAACGAGAGTTTGATGAAACCAGATGAGTTGGATCTCTACAGAGGTTGCATCAGGTCAGTTCTTATCTTTGCGTCATCATTACTTTTTTTAGTGATGTCTGCTCCTATTGTTCAGACTGCTATAATTCAGTAGTTTTGGTTTGAAGACAGGTCTGACGGGGACTTGTACATAAAGGTTGAATGACGTAAGCAGTGGGTCCAGTCAGTAGAAAGACAGCCTCTCCTCCTCTCTGCTCAGCTTCTGCAGCTGTTGGCTCCTGTGCATCATAGGTAAGATTTCCGCTCTGCAGCGCTCAGTTTGACTCTGTTATCTCTATGTGTGCCAAAAGATAGTATGGTAGGATTGTTGAAAGTTACTGACCCATCACTGGCACTTCTCTCTCCTCAGGAGGACTTGTCTCCCGCCTGCTTTGTGTTTTGTGGCTCTTTACGGAACTAACACCATGGGGGGATTAGACGCGCTCCGGCAGTTTAATTTGATCAAATGGCTCAGAGAGGAGAGACAGTCGAGGAAACTGATACTCTTCATCGTTTTCGTCGCTCTGCTCCTGGATAACATGCTGCTCACTGTAGTCGGTAGGTACAGTCCTCCCTTTCTCACCTGTGACAGCTCTATAAAGATTTGCGTTTGGCGCAACAAGTGGCTCAACTCACCAAGTCTGCTCTAATATTCCCAAACGTTTGTTCATTAAAGCGCAGCCGATCACCTTCAATCTGCATGATGCGCTTAGAGTTAGGAGATCAGGAGGTTTTTGTGGAGACTACATCCTCAACTGAGCTAAAATCCACGCGTCCAATAATGAATAGTGTCAAATGTGTAATGTTGCGTAAATTGGAGTTAACCAAAGTGCAGCAGATAACTGATTTTATTTAGTTTTTTTTTATAATCCCTGCTCTCCAACAAAATGAGCAGATCTGTTTGAGATCAATTCATATATTAACCTCTGCACCGATGCTCATAAAGTGGTAATTCATGTACTTATAATTAGGCCTAATATCGATCTCTCAAAACCCCTGCAGTCATCCATCAGTTCATGTGTCTGCTTTGTTTTGTGTGACACTTAATTCGAATTAGGTGACACCCAAAATGCTCTCATAGAACACAAATTGATGGTTCTATTTTCATGATAATAATAAATAATAATAAATAATAATAATAATACTACAATTTAAAAATATACTCGCGCGTAAAATCAGACTTTCAAAAGCAATTCATACAATTTTTAATCCCGTAAAGTAGCAGTCCTTTCAATACCTTCAATTCCTTATAATTAACAAATGCAGAACATTTTAAGGTGTACATTTCATTCTCCTTCCTTCTTGCTCCTTCTTACTTTATTAATCATCAATTTAAGGTTATATTAAGAATTAGATTTTAGTCGAGGGATCTTAAATATTTTCATGTGCAAATTATATTTTAAGGGGTTCCTGTACTCACTATTCAGGTATTAGTAGTTCATGTCAGATATGAGGTTAGTTAATGGATAAATTAATAGGCCAATATATGTATTAATGCTTCTGTTTAGGGACATATAAAGGTGACGGATTTCCTGTTATTTGGTCAATTTAGGGTTAGGTTATCTATTAAAAACCCCTTAATGTATTACAGTTGGTTGTTAATCCATTAATTGCCCCCTTAAAATCCTATGGAAATACTTTAAATACATTATTGTTAAAATGAATGGTATTTTAAGAAACAGATATTAAGGAAGTCTGTTAAATGGTGTAAGAAAGGTTCATGTTAAGCTAAAATGTTTTCCACATGTCTCCATTACACACACAGCTCCAGCTTTTTGCTTGTCTGGCAGAACACACTTGGGCTGTGTTTCTGATAGAAGGAACCATTTTCCTCTCTTATGAATTTTAAAGAGACAAGATCCCAAATGAAGGCAGAATAAGAACATGAAGCAGACCACAACACATCAGCTTGATTCAGAATGATTCAAATGATTACTTTATGCGTTTTGCATACTCATTGACAATATTGACCATTATTGAGTTGGCATCATCAACATTCAACATAACGCTGTAAGTTAAATTAGTAGTTTGTCTATTTTTTCCATTCTCTTTGTCTGTGTAAATGATTTTCTTGAGTGTGCTGATTATTTCTGTGGTTCAACTAGTTGTCGGCTTCTCATATTTAAATGACAGAGGCGTTCACAGCGTCCTTTGCCAGAAGACTGAAACATCAAACATTTGTTTAGAGGGTGTTGATTTTACCAAAAGCCTGCAGTGTTTCCAACAGGTTGAGAATGTCTTGGTGATTGAAGTGTGGCGTATGAGAGGTGGGTAGCTTATTAAACTAGTCAAACAAAGGTTTATGAATGTTTCTGAAGCCAACTGTTGGACACTTTCATTGTCATAAGAGTGTGTGTCGTACCTGTGCTGCTATTTAAGCTCTCTTCATCTCCTTGGCACTTAGGGCCGGGCATCTTTGGAAATCTCAGCATTCAATTCTAATTGAGGATCAATTCTCAATTTAAAACCAGTTCTTGATTCATTGAATGTTCTATTTATGAATATTTTCAGTCTCTTGCTCTAGTATAGGGGGCGCCAAACCATTCACTGGTGTACTTAGTCCACTGAAATACAATATGAAACATAACTGGCGATTAAGATAAATTGTCTGCAGCCTTTTATTTGAAAAAGTGAACTGCATGAATTAATTAATTTGAAAGCTTCTTACAGTCTCCTGCCTGTATGAGACTGCCTGGGGCCCCCAGCTAAACACTGAAGCCCCTACTATAGATTTATTATGTTTAAATATGAAAAATATTGAAGTGTTACTATTGTAAATCCGAAATAAATAACAAAAGGCTCCCAATATAACTTAACTTATGCAAACATTGTACCACTACATTTACCTGAAAATGAAATGTTACTGGTTATGTTAAGTGTAACAAATTATGATGCATTATTATTCATTAAACTATCCACCATTATACAAGGATCGAAAGCTCCACATTTAACACAGGCTAAGTATATGTAAGTATAATGTGCTGATGATAATCTTTTCATAGGGTTAGGGTGAAAATAAAGCAAGATAAAGTTTGCCTGCGGCCCCCAAATGACTAAATCAACCCCCTGCTGTGGTGCTCCACTGAGCAGCCTCTCTGTTACACCGTTAGCTCTGAGGAAAGATGTCGTGTGTTGTGGTGAAACAGGCACAGAGTCATTTTCCTCGCCGCAGAATTGATTAAAGTCGTTCAACGCTGCAGTGTGTGTTAGTCAGCCAGTTGTATTTGTTACTGCTGGAGTTTGCTGCTCTGCTCCACTGACTTTAGTTTCTCAGAAAGGTTCTCAGTACACTTCATGTTCATCTCACAGATAGTCAGTGAATCAAAACATGTTTGCTGCTTTTTTTTGAGGATGAACTACTAGATTAATGGATGTATTCATTCAAGATTTCCATCAACACCACACAATTAACTCATATTTAGACAATCATTTTTTGACATTAATGATTCAGAATTGTAGGAGATAAGAATAGAGATGCTTAATTAGGCTGAAGGTCTGCTGGTTTGTGTGCATCATGAAATGACAATTGTGCATTTGGGATTTTATTCTCTACCCAACCTATGTATGGGAAACACTACACCTGTCTGCATCCTCTATATAAGCTAGTTTCAGTTTAAACAACCCCCCCCCCCCTGAGCATATAACTGCCGCTTGCATCTGATCACGTGCAGTGCTAGATTACTTCCACCTGCTCCTATGTAAAGTTCCACTCATCTTTATCAGACTGGTTTCCATGGTGGTCTAAGGGTTTAGGGCGGTTCCCATTTCTTTCTACTCTCATTATATCGTCATCGTTAATGGAATAAAAATATCTCGGGCTAAGGTCCAAATAATCTGATCTGGAGCGGTAAATTCTCAGCCTTGGTTCTCACACTTAATGTATGTTGTTTACACTGTGCAACATGACTCATGGCTACACCGTTCCATTAAATGTAATACTAATGTAGTTTTGTGCATCATTTTATATACATTTCCCCAAAGCTCAGCTTGAATATATTTGGTATCTTTGGAAACTCAAAGCTATATACTTTATGTAAATACTTTGTTTTATTTTCCAAGGTTTTGCATCTGCCTCTGAAACTTCTCACAACAAATCAGTATACTTGAAGTGAATAGAATCTCTTTTGTGGACGAAAGACAAATTTGCTAGAAACATGTATTTTTTAGAAAATGTGACTAAAGACCTGCCACAAATGTTCATTGTCTGGAGGAGGCGGAACATTGTTTCTGGAAAGACACACTGGTATTGTCTCATTTTAATGAAAATATTCAGTGCTTTGAGCACCACACAGTCCTTTCACTCCCATTGTGCTGGGTGGAAACAGAAGTTTTCGAAGGCTGATCTGTATCTGGGTCAATGACGTATAAGGATTTGCAACAACTTAATTGTAGAATAATAAAAACAAGCATATCTAATGCAGTAGTTCAAACATTCAGAATGTTGTGTACCTGAAAATTCATATTATAAATGTGAAATTAAGTGATTTTAGTGGGTTTTTCAAGATTAATTGGCACTGGCCTTTAAAAAAGTCATGTGGTGCGACCATGATTAATCTTGAAATAAATTAATTTACTTAACACGCTTAACATCTTTTTTTTTTTTTTTTTTTACAAGTTTTCAGTAATATAAAGTGGTTGGAAACAAAGTATTTGCTTTTTTTTTTTTTAAATGTTTAAATTATGATCTTTTACTCATAAGATATTTCAAGATGAATCATGGTCGCACCACATGACTTTTTTTTAAGGCCAATGCCAATTAATCTTGAAAAACCCACTAAAATCACTTAATTTCACATTTATAATATGGATCTTCAGGTACACAACATTCTGAATGTTTGAACTACTGCATTAGATATGCTTGTTTTTATTATTCTAAAATTGAGTTGTTGAAAATCCTTATACGTCATTGACCCATCTGCATGGCTAGATACCACTAGGGCTTAATCATGTGTTTTTTGTTTATTTGTAGTGGTTGCTACAGAAACCATAGCTTCTTTAAGGTTTCTTTCTTTAGGCTAGTGTTTGTGAATCACTCTTGAAGAACCCTCCTTGTCTTCTCTGAGCTGACATATGTTGCAATACCATTAGCGTCATGCCAGTGAGCATCAGTCAGTGGTCATGTCATATTCGATTGTGTCAATCTCCTCACGCCTCTTTATGCCCGCCAGTGCCCATCATTCCCAGCTACCTGTACAACCTGGATGAGTCAACAGACACTGTGTTGAAGAACACCACATCCCAACAGGGTTCCCCAGGAGCCTTCAACACCATTGTGTCCTTGTACGACAACACTGTGAGGTCATCGAGCTCCAACGGCACGGCTGCGTACAAAGATCAGATCGTTCCAACCACCGCTGCTCCAGAGCTGCCACAGAACTACTCTGACTGCCCTGGGTCTTCCAAGAAGCTGCTCAATGAGAATGTCAAAGTGGGATTGCTGTTTGCCTCCAAAGCCACCGTACAGCTGATTACCAACCCTTTCATAGGGCCGCTCACCAACAGGTGGGTTTTTGTCATCTCTGTGCTGTGTGGAGGTATTAGTTATGTAGCATTAACACCTGGGAGATTTAGCTGCCTGAAGATCTTCACAGGCAACCTGGAAAAATATTGTTGCCTCACCTTCTAAATACTTTTCTCATGTTTGCAAGTCAGAAGACACACACATTTACTAACACACAAGACACCCATAATTAAGCTGGATCAAGGAAGTGTTTGACATTGTACTTAAATTATTGATCAGTTATCAAAATAGTTTCAGATTACTTTTTAAAGATCATCCAATCAATTGACTAATCGCTTCAGATCTACACATTCCATATAATCACAATTAGAGTTTGAAGATACCAGTTCAAACATGAACTGACAGTAGATATATCAATCCAGCTAGAAAGACCTTCTCGCAGTTGTACGCCCCCACTAGCCAATCAAGTTGCAGTTTACATCCATGTCTGTCCAGATTAATATTTGTAGTGAAGTCAATGAAAGAATTTCATAAAAGGGATTAAGTGTATTATTGTATGTATTCATATGCTCGGCCAGTAAAGCTGATTCTGATAGAACACAAAGTTGTAGCCAGTTTCAAGTTGGACACCAAGACTAGAGTCACAAATTCAGTATCTGACCAAATATGAATATGGTCACAATCTCCCTTCTGTTATGGAGTTACATTATGATGCCACAGTGAAGTTGACCTTTGACCCTTTTATACATAAAATGTCATCATTTCAGCATTTTTTCCTAGGAGACATTTGTCATTAGGGTATGAATGCTTGAGTTATGGGCAATTATGTGTTTTGTGAAGCAAAGTTACCATAAGCTTTGATGTTTGATCACCGGATTCTGATCAGTTCACCCTTGAGTCCAAGTGGACATTTGTACTAAATTTGAAGAAATTCCATCAAGGCATTCCTGAGATATCACATTCACGAGAATGTGATGGACAGATGGATGGACACCCCAAATATATCCATGGCTGTCACTGACACAGAGGCATAACTATCTCTATAATGTAACGTATGACAATTCAAGCTTCACTTTCTCTAAACACCATCAATGTTAGCCAAACAAATCAAATAGAAGCTTGAAAACATTCAACCTAAAAGTAGAGATTTTGTTTTTTTACAGGGAAATCTTGAGTTAGCATGTGTATACATTGACTGAATGCTTTAATTTATACCTCCATTTTTTAAAACTGAATTGGAATTTGGTCTTTTGAAGTTATTTTTAGTTACTGAAATTCAGTTTTTAAAATTGAAATTTTCTGATTTGAACATCCTGAAAGATGAAAAGGGAAAGCAGGAAGTGAATATGTGAAGTTAGGCTTGCATGGGATGTGTTTAACTGGACTTCTTGAATCTGTTGTAACTATGGGGCTAAGTTTACCTTGACTTGAACATTACTGAACATATGTTGACAGACTAGAACAATACAATGCAACAGTGCTGTGCTGGGCATTATCCATGGGGAAGTTAATAACTAGCTGGTGAGCACAGCAGGATGTCTAGCAGATAAAAGATGGATATGTTTCTCAGGAGTTGGTGGGGCCCAAAAAAGAGCTAAAATGAGTGAATATATGTATCACTTACATTGCACCCAAATGTTTGCTGCTTGAGACGACAACTTTATAAGGTGTCAGTTGTCATGTATTCAGCTGGTTTCACTGCCAAGTGGCCAAAAATATAAATACAGCTGTTATAGCATTACGCTACAGTTCAGGCAAAGACAAGACTCTATAGTTCTCAGTCAGCATGTGATCGGTATAGCCTTGGTGTACTGATATTTGACAATTTGTGCAGTTTTTATGTATGAAAATCATATGTTTCAAGATGTTTCACATTATATATTTAAGAGATCAGGAGACTGGAAACTGAAGCTTTTTGCATTTTGAAAATTAGAATACTCTGAAAATACTGCCTGGTATAAATAAATGAAATGTTATAAATAAATAGTGTGTAATGGTGACCTGAAATGACATCTATATCTCAAAAAGCCACAGTGATCTAATATCTAGTCAGTTTCCTATGTACTGTAGAAATCAGACTTAAAGAGCCAGGTGCATTTCAGTTGTCTGACTTTTCAGCTTTCTAGCAACACTGTGTATTAAGTGCTGTTTAAATATATGTTTTATTTGTATATAATTACAATAATAGATGTATCTGGCATTTGATACAACTCTGTCTGCATTTTATATGGAATCATGCTACAAGTGTTTGAGAGAAAAGACAAAAAAAATGAGGAAGAGGAAATCATTATCTTTAAAGCTGGAAGACAAAGAACAGAACAAGAATGTCACAGCATGACAGGTTTCCTTTTAGCCACAGAGGCTTCCTGCTAGCCCAGGGCCAAAATCATGGTTCAAATTTCCCCTTGTCTTGTAGAGGTCAATACACAATAACATTTATGGTCTTATCTGAGGCAACATCCAACATAAATTGAAGAGAAAGAGTCGTAACAGACTTTTTTTTTCAAGTTCTAGGGAGGAAAATCAAATGCTGCATATGGTAAACATGTTGGTTTAATGCTGTTTTAAAGGGCATAACGTCATCTCAGCTACAGCAGATCTATTCCAACTGAATCAAATGGAGCAGAATTCCTGATTATGTGTGTTTGCGTGTGTGTGTGCATGTGCATTTGTCTGTTTTCACGCATGGATAGCTGCACTATGGATGAGTAACTCAGGGTTCAGAAATGCCACAAAGGCAGAATAGTAATGAAATGTGTTTGGTTGTGAGTGGCATCTATCATATATGAGTGTGATAGGTTGAGAAATCAGCAAACACGCTCCGATATATGCCTAATGTTTTAAACACAGACTGCAAGTCATATAGATGACATGTCTCCATTTCCTTCTGTTAAGCAAAAGTGAAGCCAAAATATCTCCCTTCTGGGGTCGGCCATCTTGCTTGTGTGACGTCATTTGGAGCCAGAGTCTGCACAGTAGACTCGGAAATGACAGCTTGTGGTACACGCCAGCGGGACACACCCCTTAGCCTCCCCACCACCTGAGGGAAGATTGAGAGCAGCTATCACAGCTGTCAATCATGACGTCACAACCCTTTTTTATATATATTTACATCAGAAAAATGAACACTGGGAAAAACAGTGTGATATGATTTACCTATGATAGAAACCATCTTTGGATGTGTAGTAACATGGAGGGGGCAGGGTTTATGACCTATACTGCAGACAACCATTAGGGGATGATTTAGATGTTTTGGCTTCACTTTGACCCTTTTATGATGTCCATATTTACAGTATATACAGTCAATGGTTTTAAAGCCTTACACTCCATTAAGGAAATACAAATTGCTGAACATCAGTTATTGCAGACTTAAACAAACTGAATTGGTTATTGAAACCATTACGTGTTAAGGAAATGGGGCTTTGTATTTTTCGGGAGAGGCTTGAGGACTTTTTCAAAACAGTTGAAGCCAGCAACATTTTGGAGCCAGCATTAGTAGCATTTGGTGTTGCTGCACTTCAAAACCTGCTTGAACAGAACCAGACTAAAGATTTTCCTTGCAGACTATAAGATAACTGTTCAGTGAGAAGTTTGAATGATCCAACATTATTGGCATATACCCCAAAGGCTGAGTGCCCATCTGAGTGTCTCAGATGGGCACTCAGATATGCTGTAATTGAGGCAAAGAACAGTCCCATTATTATTGGTCCTTAGTCACCTTCCCTCCTGACAGAGGACAATACAAGGCAAGTCAAGCATGTCAGGTATCTATGGAGGGAATACAAAAGCTCTGTCGTGCATGGCAGCTGTTAGCCTTTTAATGAGAAAGATGTTGTCTCCCTCCTCCAGTGTTTCAGTTAAAATGTCAGGCTAACAATTGTAACCGGCAAGAAGGTGTCATCGTGCAAATTCTGAAAAATCTACAAATGTTGTTCATGGTGTTACAAGACACCTACTTTCTATGCAGTTTATTTTTGTCAATGCTGACTTGCAGGTGTTGATTTTCTATAAACACATCATTGTCTTTGCTCTTTTGACACAAATCCATACTTGCCCTAATTGACCATATCATTCAGACTGGACAAAAGCAGTGAAGCCAGAAGCCTCACTGCTTTTGAAAGAAAAGGAAAAAAACACCAGAAAAGACTTTCAGCAATAAACTACTCATGCATTATTTATTTCATGCATTTTTTTGTAAAAATCTCAAATATTCTTGCAAATGTAATGACTGCCTTTCTTTCTGTTTTTCCCTTCAGAATAGGATACCAGCTTCCCATATTTGCTGGCTTCTGTATCATGTTCCTGTCTACTATCAGTAAGTTCCAGCAGACATGTCTTTAAAATCACAAGATCAGAATGTTTGCATCATGTCTGATGTTTCTCTGTTTTTTATTCTCACTGTTGTAAAGTGTTCGCCTTCTCATCGAGCTACGCTCTGCTGTTTCTGGCCAGATCGCTTCAAGGTGTGGGCTCCTCCTGCTCATCTGTAGCAGGTAAGACCTCAATTTACAATTCAGTGTTCTTGAGTTCATGTCATGGATGTATTATAAGAGCTGGATAGCGCGCCACTGCTTAGCCTTGTAGCACATTGTATTGCAGCGAAAAATCCTGCTTTTACATGGACCACCATTGT
Organism: Scomber scombrus; assembly: GCF_963691925.1. Taxonomy (NCBI): domain Eukaryota; kingdom Metazoa; phylum Chordata; class Actinopteri; order Scombriformes; family Scombridae; genus Scomber; species Scomber scombrus. The sequence continues at coordinate 2,417,845 of NC_084981.1, forward strand.
AAAAAAAGGTGTCTGTAAAACTATTAATAGGACACCTCAAACCGCAAACCAGGTCAATTCTTTCTGTTATGAATTGTTGATCGAGATTTTATATTTTAAAAACTTTAAAAAAGCAATCTAAAAATCCATGATGTCATCAAAATGTAACTTTTATGGACCGAGCAGGAACTTAGCAGGGAAAACAATACTGTGCATATTGTTGGGCCACATGATGCGGAAGGTTGGTCCGGTATCCAGCTCTTATAATGCATCCATGTTCATGTACATATTCACAATAGTGTTGCATTATGGGTTGTTTGTGACCTACAAATGTTGCCAGATTTTTGTGGTCTCTTTGACTCTTTTTCATACCAGGTTTTAATGTTTTTCCTCACTGTAATCATTACTCCTGTTCATACTGACTATTAAAAGATCTCCTTCAAATGTGTTTTCAATGGTGATGGAAGACAAAAGTAGATGTGAAGCTTCTATTCAGCTTCAGCAGCCCGAGTTAGTCATATCAAGTGATATCTGACACATTTACAGTCTTTTTAGCATCACATTCCCTCTTAGTGTTTCCTGTTGAGCTGTGGTGGAAGTATAGTAACAAAAAGACTTTGGTACTAAAAACACTGTAATGTTGAAACATAGAAGACTTGATTTGACTCATTTAGACGGCTGAAGCTTCATATTAGCTTCAGATCAACTTTTAAATACATTTTTACACAGAAGGAGGACTGTGGATTTAGTCCTCCATCACTTCCATTGTAAACACATTATGAAGGGATCTTCTAATGGTCAGTATGAAGAGAGGAATGATTACAGCAAGATAAACAGCATACAGTGTTCATTTTGGCACCTGACTGTTGTTTTAAGACAGTCTTGAAGAATAGTGAGCCTGTCCTTTTAAACTTGGTGTCATGGATTATATCACATCCTATGGAATGGAACTGATAACATACTTTAACCCTCCCTTGTATTGTTATTAGCGTTTTGATTTCTTCGTGTTAACAACAGCACATATGCCTTTAAGCACTACTTTACACTAAAATACATATTAAACTTCTGTGTAATTGATGGAAGTGCCATAGTCTCTGGTGAAGTTTATGGTAGCTTGCAATTAGATTGAGACACAATTAGCCAAACAGCTGTAAAGCTATAGTTTATAATTTTTACACATGATTACTTCTTATTTTTTATTTGTTAGTTTTAGCTGTTAAATATAGTACACTATATATGTACCATGTTTTTTACCTTCAAAATAAAAGGTGTTACAAAAGGACAAATACAGTAGTATTTACCATAACTTAACTAACTTGTGTGTCTGTTACATTGAAAATCTGTACTGTGTATATATCTGTATATGTAAATCTATACATATGTGTTTTCAGGGATGGGAATGCTTGCTAGTGTGTATACAAATGATGAGGAGAGAGGTCACGCCATCGGGATCGCCCTGGGAGGTCTGGCAATGGGAGTGTTGGGTATGTATACATAGTCCAACAAAGAGATGCTTGAAATATAAAAAAAGAGATCATATTTACATGTAGTATATCAACTTTTATTCTTTTTAAGGATCATTTGCATTAGGTCAATTATACCACTGGCATTACAGATACATGTTTAAATGCTTAAATTTGAAAAACATTACACACATTCACATCTGCACAGAACAGAAAACAGCTGTAAAGCTGCTTAACTGTAAAGCTGCTACCAAAAACATTAAAATATTAAAAAATCATTTGTAAATACATGAATACATGTGTTCTATATATTTGGAATACATTCTGTGGATTTCTAAACCTGTATTTCATGGCATGAGTAAGGTTTTCAGAACTAAACTGACAGACCTTTTCTAATGTAAGCTGTACCATGAATATTTTTATAAAGTGATTCTAAAGTTGATCTCTCCACCACTGACCGTCCAGTGTGTCCTCCACAGTTGGACCCCCGTTTGGCAGCGTGATGTATGAGTTTGTTGGGAAAACGGCTCCTTTCCTTATTTTGGCATTCCTGGCTCTGTTTGATGGAGGTACAGTTAGAATCCCTCTTGGTCAATGTTGAAGGAATAGTAAGAATAATGTGTAAGCTTTACATTGCTTAGCATTATTTCATCTTAAACAATATCTATTCATGTAGATATCAAAACCTTTGCATTCACTGTTTCTTTTCAGCTCTGCAGCTCTTTGTTCTTCAGCCCACCAAGGTGGAACCAGAGGTGAGTGTGTTTGTCTTGATGACTCATTTCCTGAAGGTTATCCAACTTCATTAAGACGACCTTTATAGCTGCAGAGGGCAGTTTTTTCTTAATTAGATCGTGAACACAGGAAATATGAAGCCAAATAGCATCTTTAACCTGACACTAGTGCAAAGTACTTTAGAGTGCCTCACTGCAAAAGTTGAAGTTACCTTTAAGGTGTAAGCACACAGAGTCTAGATTAAAGCAAGTTGACTTTAACCATGGCTACTAAGGAGGCATTAGGCAAATAGATATAGGAAGTACAAGGAAATAAGTATTTAGAAGTCTACGTTAATGAGGAGGAACCAAGTTAATATAGAAATTGGAGCCCATGATTCAGTGCCATTTTTGAAAGAATAGACAAATATTCAACGGTCCAAATGTATGAACAAATATCTCTATTTATATCACAAACAAGGCAGCAGCAACAACATATCTTAAATGTCTACCAGACCTAAACATGTGAATGTCTCTTTTGTGGACTCTGTTGTTGTTTTTATTCTGGATTGTAAGACACTGGTTATAGAAAAAAAGGTCATACGCTCATATAAATGTCTGTCAATGAGTGAGCAACATGGTTGGGGCAGGTAAACGTATGGTAACAATGGGCTCAAAGAGAGGGTGAATAGTGACAGATGCTTGAGTGAACTCATTACACAGTTTTTGAACGCTGATTAATGACTCCTACAGAAAAGAGAGAGAGAGAGAACACTCTGTTGCTTCTTTTCAGGATGACATATGATCCTATCTATTAGCAGAGATAATGGAAACGAAGCCAACAGGAGAACATGTTTCAGGTCATTAGCAGATTCTTTCACCTCTTCTATATCCTTCATCTCTGGCGTTCTAAGACATGTCCAGAGGTCTGCTGAGACAAATGAGAAAAAGGTTCTGTAGAGATTTGCTGCAAGATCCAATAGTTCCTTTCAATAAACTGCAGACTCACATATGTTTTATCCTGCTTGTATTCAGCAGGAAATCTTACTCTCAATTTCACATGTGTAATGTGTCGGATATTCATTTGCTCCAGAGAACATGACACTTCTTTAAGGAAACTGACATTTTCACTTTCACAGAAATGCTACAGAGGCCCGAGTCTGTCCACAATATACAAAACCGACTGAAATTTGAAATGTCAAAATTTACATTTGATTTATATTTAAATGAACCATTTACAAGCAGCACTGGCAGCTCATTTTTATACATTTCACATGTGTGGTTGTTACAAACTGCCTGCTGAAAAAGTATAATATTGCTGTGGGTATCACTGAAGGATTAGTGTACCCAGTTGCGTTAATTATATTACATATTGTCAGATATATGATCTTATAGTGACTTCAGTAAGTGCTCTGTCACTCAAACCTTAGATTATTTCACAAGGTTAGATTTAACAGCTGAAGTGTGAAAAAGAAAAAAGAAAAGAAGAAGAAGCAGATTTCATTGAGTACTGTAACATCTATCTTTTAATTAATGTGCATTTTAGTTGGTGTTTCTAATTAACATGGGATCTGATTCTTGTCAACTCACAGACTCAGAAGGGGACCCCACTGCTGACACTCATGAAGGATCCATACATTCTAATTGCAGCCGGTAAGAAAACAGCACAGTAGATATGAGAAAACCTAATGTCACCCCACTATGGAGGAGCATCTGTGGGATATTGCCTTTTTAATGGTGCTGAGGAAAGAGCTGGGAAGGAAAAATTGACTCCGATCTAATTCTTTTTGTCTATTGGATATGTCAGCCAAACAATTGATTTGCTGGTTACAGACTGGGAATATAGCTTGAAATTGTGTGGTGAAGTGAGTGCTGCATGTTAAAGAGGGTCATCTTTCCATCAGAACAAACCTGTGTGAACAATGCTGTGTGTATTGTTGGCCAGTGCAGTTCCAGAAAGACATTTGGCGCTTTTCCACTATACAG